>NC_048301.1:84266990-84389490 GCF_013100865.1 Trachemys scripta elegans
AAACAACCCAGGTAACTACAGACCAGTTAGTTTAACTTCTGTGCCAGGGAAGATAATGGAGCAAGTAATTAAGGAAATCATCTGCAAACACTTGGAAGGTGGTAAGGTGATAGGGAACAGCCAGCATGGATTTGTGAAGAACAAATCATGTCAAACCAATCTGATAGCTTTCTTTGATAGGATAACGAGCCTTGTGGATAAGGGTGAAGCGGTGGATGTGGTATACCTAGACTTTAGTAAGGCATTTGATACGGTCTCGCATGATATTCTTATCGATAAACTAGGCAAATACAAATTAGATGGGGCTACTATAAGGTGGGTGCATAACTGGCTGGATAACCGTACTCAGAGAGTTGTTATTAATGGTTCCCAATCCTGCTGGAAAGGCGTAACGAGTGGGGTTCCGCAGGGGTCTGTTTTGGGACCGGCTCTGTTCAATATCTTCATCAACGACTTAGATATTGGCATAGAAAGTACGCTTATTAAGTTTGCGGATGATACCAAACTGGGAGGGATTGCAACTACTTTGGAGGACAGGGTCATAATTCAAAATGATCTGGACAAATTGGAGAAATGGTCTGTGTTAAACAGGATGAAGTTTAATAAAGACAAATGCAAAGTGCTCCACTTAGGAAGGAAAAATCAATTTCACACATACAGAATGGGAAAAGACTGTCTAGGAAGGAGTACGGCAGAAAGGGATCTAGGGGTTATAGTGGACCACAAGCTAAATATGAGTCAACAGTGTGATGCTGTTGCAAAAAAAGCAAACATGATTCTGGGATGCATTAACAGGTGTGTTGTGAGCAAGACACGAGAAGTCATTCTTCCGCTCTACTCTGCTCTGGTTAGGCCTCAGCTGGAGTATTGTGTCCAGTTCTGGGCACCGCATTTTAAAAAAGATGTCGAGAAATTGGAAAGGGTCCAAAGAAGAGCAACAAGAATGATTAAAGGTCTTGAGAACATGACCTATGAAGGAAGGCTGAAAGAACTGGGTTTGTTTAGTTTGGAAAAGAGAAGACTGAGAGGGGACATGATAGCAGTTTTCAGGTATCTAAAAGGGTGTCATGAGGAGGAGGGAGAGAACTTGTTCACCTTAGCCTCTAAGGATAGAACCAGGAACAATGGGTTTAAACTGCAGCAAGGGAGGTCTAGGTTGGACATTAGGAAAAAGTTCCTAACTGTCAGGGTGGTTAAACACTGGAACAAATTGCCTAGGGAGGTTGTGGAATCTCCGTCTCTGGAGATATTTAAGAGTAGGTTAGATAAATGTCTATCAGGGATGGTCTAGACAGTATTTGGTCCTGCCATGCGGGCAGGGGACTGGACTCGATGACCTCTCGAGGTCCCTTCCAGTCCTATAATCTATGAATCTATGAATCTATGAATCTATGATTACTTTGCCCTAGGCACTCTACTTTTTAGTCCTTTCCAGTGCAGCTACTGGAAAATAAGGTCTATATGTCCGGGGATAGAGCTGAAATCCTCATGGGACATTTTCATGAAGCTCTCCTGGAGATAATTGGAAAGCCTTTGCATGAGGTTCCTGGAGAGAGCGGCCTTATTGCGTCCTCCATGGTAGGAAACTTTTACGCGCCAGGCTATCATCAAGTACTCTGGGATCATTGCTTCACAGAGCATGGCGGCATACGGCCCTGGTTTTTGCTGGCTTTCACGCAGCATGCGGTCTTTCTCTGTGTCCGAAATCCTCATCAGAGTGATGTCGCTCATGGTGACCTGCTTTGAATTAGGGGAATGTTAGTATTGGGACTGCTTGCCTGTTCCTTTACAGAACTGTAACTGGCGGTTTACAGCCACGCGGTGGAGGCAGGAGAGGGGCAGCATACAGGGATCTTTCCCGGGGACAGCCGCGAGGGGATGGGACAGGGGCAGAGTTCATGCTTGCCGGATTGCCGGCAGCAGGAACTGGCCAATGCTAGGAGCATTGCTTTGAACGTGAAAGGAGGGCACTGCTATAATTTAAGTTTTAAGCAGCCAAAAGTCTATGGCTTACCATGTCAGCCTGCTACCCAAATTCCACTGTCCTGCCCCGCTTGTCTGATCTCCACTGCAAGACTCCAGGCACTGAATGCGAAGGCCGAAAATTTGACCTTGTCCTGAGTGTGCATGTGATAGGTGCTGTGCATATTCTTGTTCACAGAGAAAGACTATGATCATTGTTCACAAAAATTTTTGTGAGGAAATTCACTCCCTTTTTCCCACCCCACAGCTGCTACTGTCTCCTGACCTACCCTGGCATCCCCCTCCCAGAGGCTGATGCAGATTAGGCGGAGAAAGAAAAGGACACGGGACGACATGTTCTCAGAACTTATGGGCTGCTCCCAAGTCGAGGTGGCCCAGCAGGCCCAGTGGAGGGAGAACATGTCGCAATACCAGCGATCACACAGCGAACGGGAGGAGAGGTGGCGGCAGGAAGTCCAGCAGGCAACTCAAACGCTGCTTGGACTAATGAGGGAGCAAACGGACACGCTCCGGCGCCTTGTGGATGTTCTGCAGGACCGGAGGCAGGAGGACAGAGCCCCGCTGCAGTCTATCTCTAACCGCCTTCCCCCGCCACAAAGTCCCATACCCCCCTCACCCAAAGTCCCAAGAAGGAGGGGCAGCAGGGGCCGTGAAAACTGTCACTCCACCCCTGCAGACTGCTCAAGTACCAGAAGGCTCTCATTCCCCAAAATTTGATAAGTCCTTTCCTTCCTGCCTCACCAAAGCCCCCGTCCCAGTTTCATCCCCTAACCGTGTAGTTGCTAATAAAAAATACGTTTCTGTTAATTACTGTTTCCGTCATGTTCTTTTAGAGGAGAGTGTGTTTGAAGGGAGGGAAGGGGGTTGGTAATTGGAGAGGATAGTCACCTTTACCAGGGTATAGACACAGGGGCAGGTTCAGCAGAAGGTCACACACACATTGCAGTCACTAGGCACCCTGGTCAGTCTGGGAGGTGGTTTTCATGTTCTGTGTATGGGGGGGCATGTGACTTTGTGGTGGGGGAGGGCGGTTAGAGATCTTATGCAGTGGTCCTTGTCCTGGATCACAGAGCCACGCAGCAGGGGATCTGTAACCGTCCTCCCCCGCCACAAAGTCACATAGCCCCAACACACAGAGTCCCGAAAAGGAGGGGTGGCAGGTTCCGTTGAAACAACCAGTCCACCACTGTGGACCGCTCTAGGAGCAGGAGCCTGTCATTCCTCGAGTTTAGAAGCGTCCTTTCCATCACTACACCCGCTCCCCACCACAGTCTGCATCCCAGTTTCAACACTTTACCACGAAATCCGTAATAAAGAAAACGGTGTTCATTAACAAAGTTCCATTTATTTTATTTTTAAACGTGTGTTGGAAGGGGGAGAATGGGGTGAACGGGGTATGTAACTGGAGAGGATAGTCAACATTAAGTGGGTAAAGAAACGGGGGCAGGTTCAGCTTCTCTTAAAACAACCGTAATAGTCACAGGTTACCCTGCTCACTGAGGAACCAAGCTTTCAAAGCCTCCCAGATGCACAGCGAGTCCTGCTGGGCTCTTCTAATCGCAGGGCTGTCTGGCTGGGTGTAATCAGCAGCCAGGCTATTTGCCTCAACCTCCCACCCCGCCATAAAGGTCTCCCCCTTGCTCTCACAGAGATTGTGGAGCACACAGCAAGCTGCAATAACAATGGGGATATTGGTTTCGCTGAGATGAGAGTGAGTCAGTAAGCTTCTCCATCTCCCCTTGAGATGTCCAAAACCATACTCCACCACCATTCTGCACTTGCTCAGACGGTAGTTGAAGAGTTCTTTTTCACTGTCCAGGGTGCCTGTATAGGGCTTCATGAGCCAGGGCATTAGCGGGTAGGCTAGGTCCCCAAGGATCACTATAGGCATCTCCACATCCCCAACAGTTATTTTGTGGTCTGGGAAGTAAATGCCTTCCTGCAGCCGTCTAAACAGACCAGAGTTCCTGAAAACACGAGTGTCATGAACCTTGCCCAGCCATCTGATGTTGATGTTTTTAAAATGTCCCCTATGGTCCACCAGTGCTTGCAGCACCATTGAAAAGTAGCCCTTTCTGTTAATGTACTGGCTGGCCTGGTGGTCCGGTCCACCACCCTCGACACATTTTTTTCCCCAGCAGACATTGGGGGCTCGACCCAGAATTCCAATGGGCACTGTGGGAACTGTGGGATAGCTGCCCACAGTGCACCACTTCCAATGTCAATGCTTGCCCCGTTAGTGTGGACTCACAAAGTCGAATTACTGTCCTTAGTATGGATAAACACGTTCGACTTTGCAATATCGGTTCCACAAATTCGATTTAAGTAGAATTGAACTACTCTCGTAGTGTAGACATACCCGAAGAGTTGTGGGAAGGTGAAGGGGGCCGCGGGGCATCCTGTGTCCTGTCTCAATGCCCCGTGATGCATTGCTTTGCATCCCAGCAATCCCTGTGCTTCCGTCCACATTTGGCGCCATCTTTCAATGGTTTGTATGCTGCGCGCTCTGCTCTGTCTCTTTGGTCTGAAAGAATGGATCCCGCACTGTTGACCAGTCTGCTGCTCACTCTCACTAGCACATCACGAGTGGCCATGGAGTTATTCCTTAAACGACAAAGGCAAGAGGAGTTCAACATTGATCACGCCACTCATAGTAGCTATGACACGAGATTGCTTGTGGCATTCATGGAGGTGCTGACCACATTGGAACGCCACTTTTGGGCTCAGGAAACAAGCACTGAGTGATGGGATCACATCGTCATGCACGTCTGGGATGATGAGCGGTGGCTGCAGAACTTTTGGATGAGGAAAGCCACTTTTATGGGACTGTGTGATGAGCTCACCCCAGCCCTGCAGCACAGGGACACGAGAATGAGAGCTGCCCTGCCGTTGGAGAAGCACGTGGTGATTGCACTGTGGAAGCTGGCTACTCCAGACTGCTACCGATTGGTCGCTAACCAGTTCAGAGTGGCAAAGTCGACCGTTGGACTCATGTTGACAGAAGTGTGCAGGGCTATTAATCTTATCCTGCTCCGAAAGACCGTGACTCTGGGCAATGTGCATGACATTGTGGATGGCTTTGCATAAATGGGCTTCCCTAACTGTGGAGGGGTGATAGACGGCACGCATATTCCAATTCTGCACCAGACCACCTAGCCAATGAGCACATTAATCGGAAGGGGTATTTCTCAATGGTTCTCCAGGGGGTGTTTCATGGACATTAACGCAGACTGGTCCGGGAAAGTGCATGACGCACGAATCTTTCAGAACACTGGCCTGTTCAGGAAGCTGCAAGCAGGAACTTTCTTCCCAGCCCAGAAGAACACCGTAGGGGAAGTTAAAATGCCCATTGTGATCCTGGGAGACCCCGCTTAGCCCTTAATGCTGTGGCTTACGAAACCATACACAGGGCACCTTGACAGCAGCAAGGAGCAGTTCAACAACAGGTTGAGCAAGTGCAGAATGACTGTTGTGTGCGCTTTTGGCCATTTCAAGGCCTGCTGGTGCTGCTTATATGGGAGGCTGGACCTGGCCAATGACAATATTCCTATGCTTCTAGCCGCGTGCTGTACACTCCATAATATTTTTGAAGGGAAGGGTGAAAGCTTCACTCAGGGTTGGACTGCTGAGGCTCAGCGCCTGGAGACTGAATTTGAACAGGCAGAGACCAGGGCTATTAGAGGGGCGCAGTGCGGGGCCATAAGGATCAGGGATGCCTTGAGGCAGCAAATTGAAGCTGAAAGCCACTAATATTTGTTGCTATGCTCAGGAGTGCAGTGCTTGTAATGCTAGGAGGTGATTGAGATTGGTGAAGGTTTAAGAAAATTGCCTGTTGCTTTGCAGGGCTCTGTTTGCTTTCAATTAATGGAATAAAGATTGCTTTCAAACCAAAACAATTCTTTTATTTAAAAAACTGCAACTGGAGGAGAGAGACAAACAAAAAACACATTACCACTGAGGGGGATGGGGGAACAGGAGGAGGTGGGATCCTGGGATGGTTAAAGATTTGTGTATGTCCAGGTATCATATCCAGGTATCAACCTTCTCCTTTGGATTACAGTGCAGCAGGTACTGTACTTCAGCAGAGCTAAATTGCAGAGGGATGGGTGTTGAGTGCAGTGGGTACTGGGAGTCCGCAGGGCTGGACTGTGACAGGGCAGGAGTGGAATGCAGCGAGTACAGACTGGAGCCAGAAGGTTGATAAGAGTGTGTTGGCAGTGTCTGGTGGTCACATGGGAAAGAGTTTTGCGATAACAGCTGCAGGGGAGGGTGGGCGTGGAGCTGCTTGGTTTGCAGTGCTAGTAGCGCCTGGAGCGTGTCTGCTTAGTGATCCATAGCGTTTAAGAGCTGCTCTGTGGCTTCATTCTGGTGCGCCACATTCTCCTTTCAGTCCCTCTTCTCGCTGTCCCGCCACTCCTTCAATTCTTGTTTTTCGGAATCCATCATGACATCACGCATGTTCTTCATGGCCACATTCTAACTCTGCACAGCCATTCAGGCAGCGATAACAAAGAAGGAGGTTGGGCTCCCAAGGTCATATCTGTGAAGCCAAAATGCAACATTTTACAGAATCAGTATTGTTTGCAACACACAGACCACTGATTCAGTGATTTAAAACAGCTACTATTCATATACCTGTCACTAACTGGCTGACCCCAGGCAAGCACACATGAGCCACAAGACCCACAGAATGGTGAGTAACCGCAGGGAAAATCAGTGTTCGAGGACCATACTGTACACTGGGCACTTGGCTCTTGGGGAGATCTAGCACTGCTGGGGGGCCTTATAATCATTACTGTCCTCACATTTTCCACAGGCTGTGTTCATTATGGAAGTTATCTCGCTGCTGAGGGTGAACAGGGAAACATGGGAGGGTCTTCTCCAGGACTGCGGCTTCTAGCCTGGTCCTTATGTGGCTCACCTGTGTGCAGCAATGGTCCCACCCCACCCCCCAGTGACAGCAGAGTGGTGCGGGAAAGTTACCCTTAATGGGACAAGAAACAAAGCACCTCTGCCAAAGAACCTGCGACAGTGGGTTGCCCAGTATCTCCATGAGAGTTTCCTGGAGATCTCTGAGGTACATTCCCATGAAGTGAGGGAGTCAATCAACACCCTGTTTCACCGCACAGACTAGGCATGTGGTGGTACACACATCATACAGACACAAGTCTGCTTTCTGCAACCCTCCTGCCCCCAACAACTTGCTTCAGCGATTCCCAAAATCAAAGCCACTTACCAGGGGCCTCCTCTCCTGTTTGTGCTTCGCCAAGCTCCGTCAGCTGTGACTGGCTAGCCTCCTGCGGGGTAGAGAAGATCTCCGGGCTGCATGCATCTCTGACCTCCAAGTCGTCCTCTGCCTGTGGGTCCCTTTCCCCCTCCACATCCTCGTCCAAGATTTCCTCCTCCTGGCTCGGTCCACTCTTGACTGACATGTGAGCCACTGAAGTATCCACAGGGGCCTTCACAGTGGATATGGGGTCACCACCAAGCATCATGTCCAACTCTTTGTAGAACCGGCAGCTTGTGGGCGCAGCACCGGAGTAGCGGTTTGCCTCCCACGCCTTGTGGTAGGCATGCCACAGCTCCTTCACTTTGACCTGCACTGCAGTGTGTCCTGGTCATGGCCCCTTTCTGTCATGCATTGTGAAATCTGTCCATAGGTATCATAATTCCTATGGCTGGAGCACAGCTGGGACTGGACAGCCTCCTCTCCCCAAACGCTGATGAGGTCCAGCAGCTCAGCATTGCTCCAAGCAGGGGGATCGCCTGATGCGTGGAGCAGCCATGGTCACCTGGAAAGATGTGCTGAGACCACTGCATGCGTCACCGAGCAAACAGGAAGGGGACTTTCAAAATTCCTAAGGAATTTAAGGGGTGGGGCTAATGGTTGGTCACCTGATGGCAGGGCAATAGAGTTCAAACCAATGACCAGAGAGGCGAGAAGAGGCATTGTGGGACACCTCCTGGAGGCCAATCACAACGCTGTAATCAACCAGGTATCTACACTGGCACTGCAGCGCTGTAGCCCCGGCGCAGAAAGCTGTACACCTCTCATCGGGGTGGTTTTTTTTTTACAGCGCTGCAACTGCACAGTTTCTGTGCACTAAGTGGCTTGGCAGTGTGTACCCCTCGGGAGTTACAATGCAGAAATCTGCTTTACTGCACAGATACTTGCCAGTGTAGACATTAGACATTAAAGGTGCAATACACAGAAAAAAGGCAGCATATGAGCTTTAAATTCCCGCAAAGAGCAATCACCAGTTCCAGTTTATTCATCTGCAGAGGCAAAACCACTGAGGCTGGAGGGTAACCAATTCATAGCCCCAAGCAGTCTCCAGCAGCAGAGCTCCTGCACATCTCAGATGCACTTTCAAACTCCCCTCTACCACTAGCAATCCACATAGCAGCGTAGCCCACACTCCATGACCTATAGAACTAATGGGTTCAGGAGTGCAATAGCCACTTCCCTGGGTCAGTGTAACCCATCGATCAGTAGCCAATAAGATGATCCTTCCCAGCACCCCTGTGCTCACAGGAGGGATTTACAGCAGCAAGGCCCCACATTCCTGATACCCCATAGAATCTGGAAAGGGGGGGTGTCATTTTGACCTTCCTGCAAAAGGGGATTTCTTTTATTTTTAACTTTTAAAACCCATCATCCAACACTGGATGAGATGAAGGCTGAGTCAGGCGCAGAAATGGAACCATCTCATCTCCCAGGATTTAAAGTGCTTTGTTTTTTCCACCCTTCCAATTAGTTTATGGTTTCATTTTAGAAGTGTACATCTCCAGCCCCTGTCAGTGTCAATAGCTCCTTCTGTGAGCAGATGTAATACTGCCTGCCAACAGAAAGCGCGAAATAATAGCTCTGAGAAAGGTATGAGTTGCTTCATTCGTGTGGACTGGATGTTAACTCTGAAGCCTAACGATGGTGGTGCACGTTAACATTGGTAACAAGATCAAGAGTGAAATATTTAACAAAAATATCTCCCCTTCAGACTGATCTTCTCCTCTCCTGCCTCATGGCAAGAGGGAATAGGGAGTCTGCTGCCGAAGGTTCCACTCCTCCCCCCCAAAGAGTTTCAGGTCAGCTCCATTCCTTCTGCTGATATGGAATAACTAACACATAACAATCCCAGCTGTGGTGTTCCTTAAACAAATGGTTAAATGTTTTAACATGGGCCCTAGTTTGCACCTGTGTGTTAGACAAAGGATTGCTTCGTGCCAGAGTTTAGGCTTATACAAATATTGACATTAGGTATCAAAACAAAACATTGTGTGACACTGAAACCACTGTCTCCCTTCCTCTCTCAGAATTGACAGTAACTAGCACTCTGAGCTCTGTAGCAAAAAAACAAGCATTTATAAGGACCAGCACTTTAACATTTCCTCATCAGGACTAGAAAGCTTCAGGCCAGGGGCATCATGGGATGGCTAATGTCTCTAGCTCTGCCTCAGACACTCCCTATGTAAACAGCAAATCAAGAGGCCCTTCCTCTTCTCTAAGGGAAGGTCTAACCAGAATTCCCAGCACCACCATACTCTAACACAAACTCAGCTTGCATCAGGCTCTGGTACAGCCACAGAATTTCCTTCTTGTCTGAGGTAAGTGATGGGCATTTTTGTATCTTTTCTCCATGAAGAAACAAACATTGGCGCTTGAAACTCCTCACCTTTAAGGGCTTGTGCATGCTTGGAAATGTACTAAAATAGCTGGTTCAGAATAATTATTCTAGAATAGTTGTGTAAACACACCCTAAGGAGCCCAAGGGCAAGGGTGGACTGTTACTCTTCGTTGAGCACTAGGTCTAAGGGAGCTACATATAAATTACAGTTCCCCATCCTAAATATGACATTTTGTGACTGTAGTTATATCTGTGACCTCTGAAGGAGCTGTGAGGGGGTCTTAATGGCTATAGGGTTGATCTGATTTAAGACTATTAGCATAGTGATGGTTCCCTGCTACTGGTTACTGAGTCCTGCACGACTGTCATGCAGTGCTGCATCATGTACAATTGTGTGTGATGCCAATGGCAATGTTTTTCCCCCCACATGTGTGTTGTTATATGGGGGCCAAGGGTTCTTTTATTTAAGCCCAGTTGGAGCTGAGGCCCATCCTGTGAGTCTCTGTTTCATGTACATTGATATGACCTTTTGGGTGATGGGGGAAGGGATTCTCTTTTGGAGGTGGTAGAGCTAGGCAATACTAATTTGGTCATGTCTTCCCCCTGCCTTTGTCCAGTTTTGTGTGTGTGGCATTCTATCCTGTCTGAAGTTTGTGATTACTTGCTTACATGATCCTCAGCTGTTAGTGATGCAAAAGAATTAATGGGAAGATTCATCCCAGGTGTTACAGGCTAAAGGAGCATGTGGGGACATGTTATGTGTTTCCTAAAAGGTGCTAGTCTACCACAGTCAACTGGAATGTGGATTGTCCCATCACCTACATTCATTTTGTGTAGTGTGGTTTGCTGTTGGCCTTGAGAGGCACAGGTATAGCAAGGGGGGAAAGCTCTGTGGTAGTCCAAGTATAGCAAGCAGAGAGTAAAGGAAAAGGCTATTTGTTACCACCAGATTTCTAACACCCAAATCCAAGGGAAAGGGAGAAAAAGAATCAAAATACCTGTTGATATGTGTGTGCACAGAGAGTCACGGGCCATGATGGGTGACTTTGTCCGATGAGAGGATTTTGCCCTGCCCTGAACATTGTGTACTTGATTAGACACAGGTTGCAAGGTGATTCTAATCCTAGACTATAGCAGGCCTGGATCAGGTAGGGACAAACATCTCTTCCCCATTTTATATTACTGTCTCCTGTTCTTTATTACTTTAATAACAATGGCACTTTTCCCACACTAACAGACTGAGCAAGGATGTCTGCCACTGATACTCTGATAGTGATTATTTTATTCAAACTATACAAAGCCAAAGAACCAGTTTACTAGACACGGTCCTGCAGAACCATGAGGCTTCACAGGCCAGTGTGAAGCTGAGTCCTGTCACTGGTGGTATGTCTACACTTGTAGGGATATTAAAGAAGGTTATAACAGTGATTCCCCCAAGTAACAGTGACCCCCTCATAATTTGTCCCCCACACTTTAAAATCCAACAGTTTCACCAAGTACAAAAATCTCTGGGTCTTCTGTTAAAACTTGTAAGCTACTGTCTGTAGAAACCATTGATTGTATCTATCCTGTGAAAGATACTTTATTACTATGTAAAACTTACAAACAAGTTAATTGACTTTGTTCTTGAAGTAATTGATACAATGTAAACAAATGCTATAAGCCATTAAGTGACTTTCACTTCATTGTAACAGCAACTAGGCTCCTAGGAACAGACCCCCACCCTCTGTGATTTTAGGGCTGGGAGTCTCAAATGAATTAGCACACACCCCGAAAGTGGTGGAGACAGCAAATTAAAATGTGATTAAGATATGGAATGTATGCTGATGAATGCTTGATGTACATGAATGGTTAGGGAGGTGCCAGCCTAGAAAGGGAGTATCCATCGGCAGGGCCGGCTCCAGGCACCAGGCACCCAAGCACATGCTTGGGGCAGCACCTGGTAAGGGGTGGCGGGGGGAGCGTGGCACGGCATTCTGCGGGGAGGGGGGCGCTCCAGCGGCGCGGCACAGCGCTCGGGGGCGGGCTCCGGGGGCCCGGCGCTCGGCGGGGGGGGGGGGGGGGGGGGGGGGGCGCGGGGGGGGGTTCTGGCGGTGCTCGACAGGGGCGGCTCGGCGGGGGGCCTCGGGGGCGGCGCTTTTTTTGCTGCTTGGGGCAGCAAAAAAGCTATAGCCGGCCCTGTCCATCGGCCGAAGAATGTGTCAAGTGGACCACCAGAACCCCCGGAGGGTAAACTGGGATCCACCCCATCACCTGGAAGGATGAGAAACACAAACTTTGGACAGTTTGGAGCCACCAGGAATGTGCCCAGGAATGTGCCATCTGCTGATTGAGTCAGCAACAGCAGAATGAAACAGCTCCCATAGACTAACATAGGAATTAAATCCTATAAGAATGGAAAGACTGATGACTTTGAGTCTCTGGTTCTGCTGCCAACCTCCAGGAGCATCAGGTGCATCTGACACAGACTCGGCTCCATCCTCATGACCAAGATACCTGGCCAGTAACTTGGCATGAGCAACTTCTAGGCTGGTAACTATAACACCTATACAGAACTTGAATTAATCTGTATCTATATGTGTGTGTGTGTGTGTATAAGGAATAAGTAGTCAAACAACATTGTTTACTTTTATCTTTTTGCTTTACCATTATATTTACAATAAATGTGGAATCTTTGCCTTATCCCTCTTAATAAGATCCTGCTGGTTTTTATTCTATTGGTATAACACACTGGAGCTGGAAGCTTGCCTTCCAGTCTGAGTAGACAGACACTCGCTTGCTCTGCTTGAGCTGGCACACTAAAAATAGCAGTGTGGATGTTGCAGCACAAGCAATGGCTTGGGTTAGCCACCTGAGTTTGGACCCTGGGGTTGGGGCAGGCTTGTACTCAGACAGCTAGCCCATACTGCTGCCCGTGCTGCAATGTCCACATTGCTATTTTTGCCATGCTGGCTTGACGAGAACTAGAGCATGTCTGTCTGTCCTGGCTGAGATGCACACTCCCATCTGCAGTTTAGACATACCCTAGCATAGCCATTAGCATTGAAAGCATGAGTATTGCTTCTGCTGTGTGTACTGTGGGTAAATAACCCCTCAGGGCTGTTCTCTACTCTTGCGCGTGATTTAGCATAAGGGATATGGAGATGTACAGCTGAAGGTGTTATTTTGTGAAACAGCTTTCCTTCAGTCTCTAATTATCCTTCCCCCTCCAAGGGCCCTTTATTTGGAATGGCTGCCAGAGGTGGGTTCACGTACCGCTAAGTAAATGATACACATTAACCGGGAAGACACCAACAACTGCTGAGGAGGATTTCTTTCTTTCTTAGCTATTGATGGTTCATCAATATTCATTAGAATCAGAAAGAGATAAAATGCTAGTGATGGAGGCCTATGCCAGGATTAAATCTCTTTGTGGAGATAATTCCTGCTTTGTCTCTTACTCCTGTTTGACCACGGCACATGTGACCCCATTGTCAAGTCGATTTGTTCTATTTACGGAGAGCCTCTACAATTCTCTGCTAGTTAGGACTTGATTTTGGTCAGTCAGATAAGCAGTTACAGTATTTCCTATTACAGCAATAGTAGCAATTCATAACAAGGGAGAAATCAACAGATACAGCCATTCTATCTCAATAGAGGCAACACAATCCAATGGACAGGGCACTCGATTAAGAGTCTGGTCCTATTTCTGGCTTAGCCACTAACTTGAGTGACTTTCAGCAGGTCATTTTTCCCATGCCTCCATTTTCCCTTCTATAAAATGGGGATTATGATACCTTTCTCTTTGAAGCACCTTGAAATCTGGGGATGAAAAGCACTATCTAAGGTTTAAGGATTATAATTGGAGTGATGATCCAATAATGTCATGTTGGCCTCCTATGCAGTGTTGGAATATCATGTGCCAAAGCACTATTAAAACGATGCTTAAAGCAGATAGTTAAAAGGCATGAGTGACACACAAATCTTCATTGAGGATCTTCATTCATTGAAGATCTGTGTAAATTATTAGCCCCTTATTTTTCATTATTTTATAAGTTGTAATGACTTTCAGCATGGTAGCCCTGCTGGAGAAAGTTTTACAAGTGAGACTCATCTTACAGTTGTATACTGCCTTTCACCCTGAAATCTCTCCAAACTTAAATTGAATGGGAAGACTCAGAAGAGAAAAAAACAGCTACAGTCACTTTGGGCTTTTCCTCAGGGGCAATTACCTTGCTATTACCAAGAAGGGAAGAAAAAGCTTGCTAGGTTGAGGTTCTGCCCTGTCTGATAACCTCTAGGTGTGTGTCTGACCTTCAATTCCCAAAAGCGCTTTTCTTTTCTTTTTAAATGGTGAAACAGTCTATAGTCTTCACTAGCTACACTTTCTAAATACTCAGTGCTTTATGTCCTTCAGGCACAGTAACAAGACTTTTTTAATACTGCCCTATATCCCCCACTATTTTTACTGAATAACATAATGTAACTTTTGTTGCCTTAAGACATTTGAATTCCTCAGAAACCTTTCCCCCTTCTTTATCAAAGTCTGTACATACCCGTAAAGGTGCTCAGTTGTTTTCACCACACAAGGTGCACATAGTCCATCTTTGTCTATTTATTTGAAAAAGCTTTTTGTTTAAGCCACAATGGCCAGTTAGTACGCTAAACAAAATAACTTGGTTTTTCCTGTTCTTGCCCCTAAGTGTGTCATTATCCTCAACTCTAGGACAAAATTCAAAGTCTCCTTCCTTTTTTTTTTATTATTCCAATTTTTTTGCCGTTTCTCTCCAATTTTTCTGCATTAGTCGTTTGAATTTCTGTTTACTCAAGGGTATTTTTATGTCAATCTTTCCATTTCTTATAATGTTTTCAGCTGCTTTGTCTGCAATTTTGTTCCCTGTTATCCCAATATGTGCAAGGATCCAAGCTACTGTTACATTTATCCCTAGCAGTATTAACTCTGTTAATAGAAATATAATTTCATTGATTACATCACTTCTACATACCAAGACACCCTTTTTATGGCCATATGGCCTGAGATTGAATCCAAAAAAATGACAGCCATTGCCGAACATACATCCAAGATCCTATTTAATGCTAGCATAATTGCTACTAGTTCAGATGTCACGATAGCTACACAATTGGATATTCTTTTAGATGTACTAATTCCAATTTTGGTATATAATATGCTGACCCTACTCTTCCTGATTTTTCTGTTTTGGACCCATCTGTATATATTTGGAAATAAAAACAAAAAACCCTCCACTTTTCATCTATGTGCTGACACACTTCATTTTTAATACCCACTGTCTATTTTTTACCCTAAAGTTTATAAAATAAATCTAAATCCATGTTTGAACATGTGACTTTCCATTCATAATTAATTTTCCTATGACTAAAAGTTTGACATCATTTTGCTTTTCCTTGTGTTTCTACTTCTGCAGCCACATTTTAACTCAAATGGCATGTACAGTTCTAACATTGGGTGCTATAGTTCTCCTATCGAATTCCGAACAACCTGCATGTATTTGTTTGGTATGTTCATCCTTATAGTTCCCATTAACTTTGGCCCAGAAAGTTAGGTACACTACAAATGAAACTATTGGAACTGGCATTTAATCAGAAACTATCTGTAGTTTACATACAGGCACTGCCTGCAATTCATAGTGCCTGGGCTTGTATTAAACCTAATTTTTTAAGTTCTGATTTTGATGCCGACCCAAAAACTTGGCAGCCATAGTTAACAACTGGTCTGATTAAGGCTCTGTTTACCATCACTAGCATTTTCTTATTCACCCCCAATTAGTCCCACTAAGACATAAACAGGATAATCTTTCCTATACATTTATCTCTAACATGGTTTATGATCTTCCCAAAGTAATTTAGTATCAAGTATTACCCCTAGGAATTTGAAACTTTTTAATATGTCCATTTGTTCCTCATAAAGATACAGTTTACATTACTTTGTAACTTTTTTTCAGTTCTTTGGTTTTGGCAGTGGAAAACCTGAATCACCATGCATTTCCCACCCCAGTCATGTCTCGTAATGCTTTGTAGATTCTCTTTTCTGCCACCTCAAATTTTTGCTCCTAACCCACAGAGCACAATCATCTGTGAATAGAGTGACATCTACTGCAGCTCTTATGATCACCCCAAACAAATTTTTCATCACATTAAACAAGGTTGGGTTGAGAACACTGATTTGTGGTATACCACTTTTTAAAAATTTTAAAAGTAAGCTCTTTAATCAACCATGGTTCCTTGATACATATATTATCTGGTTTAATTTTCATTTCCAGGATATTTTCTTTTAGATCTTAACCATGTGTTATCAGATTGTGGACATTCCAGAAGAGATTGTGATACCCATTCTAGTCATATTTGACTATTAATCTCATTCAATATGGTCTATTGACAGATTGCTAACATACAACTATTTTTCTGTTTGCTATAATTTTCATTTTTTTTCTGTTTTTTTTTTCACTGTTTGAAATACGCAATTTATCACTGCTGTCATAAAGGCAATAAACCTTTCTTTTTTCTCTACTAGTATATAATTGCCTTTTCCTTCCCCAGTATTTATCATATTTTTAATAGAGTAAGACTAAGTCTGCAATTCCCCTTTCCCTGTGCTGATTTTCTCCTTTTGATATTTTGACAGCCTCCTTGCATCTTCTGCATAAGATATATTAACAACTTTTGCCTTTTGTATCTCCTTAGCTTGTCACTGTACACCCTCCATATGCTGAACTGTATTTACCATTGCAGTTATGACATTTGAACTCCACCCCTTCAATACAATTTTCATAGGCATGCTCTATTTCACATTTACCACATCTCGTTTTCCCTTTACAAACATTTACTACATGTCCAGACTGTTGGCTCTGACACCTGAGGGTGGTGGTGGTGGGTATATGTCTTGGTTCTAAAGATCTTGGTTCTAAAACTCCCCCTGGGTTTTCTCCTTTTTCTCTCTGATGCCCAGAGAATGACTGCATCCCTTTTCTGCTGCTGCAGTTCTGTAGCTGTAGCACTTGTAGTGTGACCATAGCCGTAGTAAGCAATGGAACCAGTTATCTGCAGGTTACTGGTTTGAATCCTATCCAGATCAGTAGAAATTAAAATTTGAATGGATGTTTGATAGCCTTTTATAGGGGATGAGTTAGGTGGGTGCAACCCCAGAGTAGACCCATGGCACTGGATAAGTCACATCATTGTAGGCCTCATTTTGCATCAAGGCAGTGTGTCTACATTAGGGCCATACACCAAAGTGAATTTCCCTGACCTAGATAAACCCTTAGTAGATGCATGTAAAGGAAAGAGGTGAGTTTGTAGAATATGTAGTGAGTTCCAGTGGTTCCTAAAAACTCTTCCATCTATCTACTTTAGGGGGGAATATGGTAACTGAAAGATCTAGTGCCATTTTAAAACTGTAGGCTCAAAGTCTGAAGGATGAAAGGTCACTTTGATGCATTGAATGGGTGGCACAGCAACATATGAGGAAGATGTTAAGAAGATTCAATTCAGAATTGATGGAAGTTCCTAATGAAGTTTCAGTGACCTGAATCAGTAAAGTTACATATGAAGGGGAGAGGAAAAGTTTTTTGTAGTGGATCAATTCTTAGGGAGGCATCAAGTTGTTCAGTCAGAGTAAATGTTGTAAGTCTTTTAGTCTATAACCAGTATACCCTACCTGATAAGCTTTATCTAGATTTATCTAGATTTCAAATTCCAGGGACCATCAATTATTACTTATTTCACTTCTGTCTAGTTAGGATTTTGAACTAGTGAATGCAAATACAGATTCGGAGTGGAGTCAGGATTCTTAATTACATTGGCTGGATCCATGACTAATGACTTTCTTCTACTTTTGGCACAAGTCAATGTACAATATTTAAAGCTAGATGTTTCTTAGCAAAAAAAAAAAAAAAAAAAATCAAATGAAATCAAACCTTTCACTTCTTCTACCAGCCTCATGTTTCTATTGTGGGTAATCCACGGACCACATTGCCTCTCTTTGGAATTAATTCATTTAAATGAGGTAACTTTTTGGTGTGTTCATTATAATTCAGGAGAAAGCATCCCATTTCAGACAAGCACATTTTGGGGTGATCATTGTTCAGAGAAGCAACTTTTCACTATAGTATTTCTGAGAGACCTACTAATAAAACCAGACATGGGGATTACATCTTGATTACAGCTGCAGAGCAGATAAAGATGGACATTTTGAATTCTCCATATGAGGATCTCGATAGGCAAGTTTCCATTTTGTACCCTGAAAAATGCAGGCTGCTTAGTGGAAATGAAAGATACACGCTCTCGAGATATGCTGAACAATCCTCTCTTTCATTTTAACACTGTTTGAGACAGAACAACAGTTTCACAGCTGCTGCACACCTGCTGCTTCCATTGATTTTACTGAGGTTTGTGGGTGGTCAGCACTTCTGAAAATCTGGTCACTAATATTTATATTCCAAAAGATAGATTTAGGCTTTTAGCATTAAGCACCTAAGTTTGAAAATGTAGGCCAGTGATTCTAGCCAAGTTCAGACCAGGTATTTCTCTACAATGACATGAGGAAATTTCCCCAAATTGCAGTCTCGGAAATTATTCAGGAAGCTTCTTCATTGGGTTATGTGTTTGGTTAACTAGTGGATTTGAATCAACTGGACCATCTCCCCAGCAGAACTGGTTGGTTGTATCTCTAAGCCCCAATGATTATGGTGTTTCAGATACTATTGCTACATAATTATCATCCTCCCCCCTTATTTCATGCACACACACATCTCTCTTAAACCCCCTGTCTCCCAGAGGTTTTCCCAGCAGACATTACATCATCACTTCTGAAAACAGTGGTTTTGTCTTGCCACATTTCTTTTTAGTTAAGAAGAAAAAGTGGCCAGTTTTGAGACAGACAAACACTACCTATAAGTAACTGATATTGAAATTCTTGGCATGTGTGGAGCAAAGACCAGAGCCCAGCATGTTTCATGTTTCCTTGTCTTGCAAAAGCATTGACAAAATGTGAGACAATCTGGTGAAAAATATCAGAAAGTGATGATTTTGGAAATGTTATTTTTTCTGTATTGACCCATTTTTCATCAAACCACCATGAAAAATTCAAATATTAGTCAAAATTCAGATGCTCTTTCATTTTTGCCATTTTTACTATGTTTTTTATGAAATAAAAAGTGTACAATTCCTGTTAAACTTCTACCTAACTATATTGTCACAACCAGTTCCAGCATAATAAACAGCACTTATAGAAATTACATTTATGAGGACAAGTAGTTTATATTTTGTAATTTTTGTTGTTGTTAAAAACTTAATGAATAGGAAGATTCTCAATAAATGGCATCTTTGGATGAAAGGTTCTATAGAAATGCAAAGGAATACAAAGATCTCAAATTCATTTACAAATATTAGTTAAACCTTTTGAAACTGTTGTGAGATAATACAAGTAAGTTTTAGATACATTTTGCAGATGCGTAAACTGAAGCACAGAGAGATTAAGTGACTTTTCCAAGAGTCATCTACTCTTTTACTAGTCATCTTAGGTTGTGCTTCATTCACAATCATTCTTCTGTCACAAAGAAGGACAGAGAGCTTTCTAAACGAATGACATGCTATGGTGATTACTATTTTCATCTTCATCTTTAGAAACAACCAAAAATTGCTGGTAAGTGTGTTGGCTCAGAGACTGATGCTAACATGCCATTCTTTTACTTGCATATATGAATAACCTGTAGAGCAGTGGTTCTTAACCTGGGGTGCATGCACCCCCTTGGGGGTGTTAGATGCCCTTTCTGGGGGTGTGAGACATGCCAGATTTTTTTAAAAGGTAAATCATGGAAAACACAAATTAAGCACAGGCACGTAAGTACAACTACTTTGTTTCATCAAACATATGCATTTATTAACATTATACATTTTTAACGATTACTGCATTAAATTTTAATTGCGAAATTAAAATAAATATATAATTCTATCTCTTTCATTCTATAGTTATATCTAGGTTTAAAGAACTGGCCTATTTCAACGATTTTTGACAAAGGGTGCGAGAACATTCTTTTGAGAACCAAAGGGGTGCAAGCTGCAGTAAAGGTTAAGAACTACTGCTCTAGAGTAAGTGAAACAAGGTGGGTGAGGTAATATCTTTTATTGGACCAACTTCTGTTTAGTGAGAGGGAAAAGCTTTCAAGCCACACACAGCTCTTCTTCAGGCAGTCTTCTTGGCTGCTATTTCATTCTCCATGTCCGGACTCCTCATGCATACATTTTGTTACATTGGATGTTTATCATTTTAGGGTAGATCAAGAGACCTTGCTTTCAATTACAAGGCCTGAGAACTTGGTGTAGTGGTATATCCCGGGTCATAATCCCCGATCTTCTGAAGCAGTCTTGCTAAGTGAGGTACTAAGGTCCTATAGGATCAGCATCTTTGAACATTAATCCTCAAACCTCTTGAACTCCCATTCAGGTGAAGATATTTAACTCTTTGAGTATCTAGACTGAACTCTTTCTTTGCAATACATTGGCATTTGGTTTGATTTTTTTCAAGTCCATTTTTAAAGCAGATTCAGATGAATATTCATGACTCAATGCCAAGGGGTGGTATTTAAGTAGAGAGTGCAAACCCTGATCCAAGCAAAAAAGTCATCTGTGGAATAATTTTTGAATGCATTTTTCTTGTTTAAAAAAAAAATCAAATTCTCCTACTAGGTACACATTGAACTTTCACATATGATCTGTACCCTGGTGTTGTTTTCTTTTAATTAAAGGTAATTGTTTCTTCTGTTTCCCCCTTGGTTTTTGAATGCAATAGAGTCGTTACCAGAGAGTTGCCTCACTTCTAGCACAAAGGAGGTAAAAGATCAAAGAACAATAATAAAGAATACAGGCAAGAGAAATTTTACATAAGAACATTCTCAGTGGAGTGAAATCATTTGCCCATTTTGTGTATAATCTGACAGAAAAAATGACCTGCACTTCTGATTAACACCAAGAGGAGTTGGGTTGGTTTTAAAAACAATATACTATATGGCAGTGCAGTAGAGATCCAGGTTATACATTTATTCACAAAAAATATAGTTAATATATTACATAGTTTTGATCTGCCTTCATAGCTTCCTGTTAAAGTAGCAAGTGAATAATAATATCTTTGTGCGATATCATATATATTTGGATGAGACTTACAAAGCAAAGGTTAAACCTCGGCTCCACTGAGGTCAATGTCAAAACTTCCATTAATCTCAGAAGGCTACCAAAAGTCTGATGCCCATTTAAGTATTAATGGTATCATCTTCAATGCTAAATAGTTTGGCAGAAACTATAACAATGCACCTATTTGACTGATACAGTGGCAATTATTGGAGCTGGGTGAAGTGGGATGGCTAATTTCTGTCAAGGACTGCTGGGATAAGGAAAGAGGAAATCAAACCATTCCCCTCATCCCCAGGAAACTGCATTGTTGTCTACTCCCTATGAGCAATTCCTATTAAAATCCTTATGAAATTCATCTAAAAATGCAAGCAACTATGCACAGAAAAATTTCTGCAATATTCATCTAGCCTTAGTCTGAATTAATGTTCAGCTAGTTTGTAATCACCCTTAATATCTGTCTAACCCAGGGGTGGGCAAACTATGGCCTGTGGACTGCTTCCGGCCCATCAGATGTTTTTATCTGGCCCTCGAGCTCCTGCCGGGGATTGGGGTTTGGAGCTTGCCCCACTCCACCCGCCTGGCACTTCCCAGCCCCTGACTCACAATTCCCTTGATGAGCACCATCTTCTGGCATGCAGAGTCACACTGCACAAGCGTGACTTCACTGTGCTGTTTCTGGGATTGGAACCCCACCCCTACGTGGCAGTCGCCCCCCCCCCCATGCAGCAGCATGCCCAATCCCCTTCCAGTCTCCTACGGCCCCACCCTCGAGAGCCTTGAAACCACCCAGGGGCCGCACCCATCCCAGCTAGGGTGCCATGGCGGTGCCTCGTACAACTGCCTTGGTGTCACTGCCAGCAAGACACTTAGAAGTCCCTGGTACTGCCCCTGTAGAGCCCCCACCCTGTGGCACACTCCATGAGTCCCCCTCCCTCCCATCTCAGTAACATCCCTTATAGAGCCCTCCTCTATGCTACACCCCATAGTCCCCTCTCCCCCACTGGGCATACATGGCCCGCCATACAATTTCCATACCCAGATGCAGCACTCATGCCAAAAAGTTTGCCCACCGCTGGTCTAACCTTTTTAAAGACCAAAACCTTATAAGTCTGAATTAATTTCAAGCAGTGAAAAATGCCTTGGTTTAGTGGTAAGATACTGCTGAGCAACAATAACTAAGAAGAAGAATAGGTTGATGGGACAGTAGAAAGAGTGTTAAGTTTTGCTTTCTCTCCCTATCTGTATTTGAAGTTCATTTTACTTTTTTTACTTTTTTAAGAGTACAGAGCAACATCAAAACAAAATATCCATAAATCTGCAAACTCAATGAGCCTTGTGCTCTGAAGTCAGGTGCTTTTGAAAATCCCACTCTTTGTCTGTGCAAACAAGAATCTGGGTGAAATTCACCCCATTGCAGAAAGCCAAGGACAGAAGTACTGTACAGGTGCTGTGCTGGTAGGGTGACCAGATGTCTTGATTTTATAGAGACAGTCCCAATATTCAGGGCTCTGTCTTAAATAGGCACCTATTACCCTCACTTCCACCCCCTGTCCCAATTTTTCACACTTGTTATCTGGTTATCTTATGTGCTGGCCCAATGCACCATGGTGTATTTCACCTTCATGGTATTGTGGGTATTGCCAAACTGGATCAGACTAATGGTCCATCTAGCCTGGGATTCTTTCTTTGAAAGTGGTGCAAGAAACCTCTTAATGCACGATAATGGAATAATCTGCCCATACAACAAGTCTTTTCTTAATCCCTGTCAGTTACAGTTTGGCTTCTCCATGAGTGTTTATAGCTCTTATTTTTTTACACATGTTCATATGATAACTAAAGTAACTGCAGATGGTCTCATTATACATATACCCATTGAAGTCCATGGGAGTTTGCCATTGACTTTAATAAGGCCAGGATTTCATCCCTAATCCTTTTTAGAAGCCTACTGAGCTCTTGACTTTAATATGATCTTGTAGCAATCAGTTCCAAAGGTTAATTATGCATTTTGTGTGGGTTTTTTTGAAACTCTGTCCAAATTAATGTCATTAATGCTATATGATGAAATCTTGACGAAAGCTCATTTTATGTTACATGAATTGAACTGTCCAACTGTGCTCAGTGGAGGTGATGTAATGTATCCACAGATAATAGGGAGGGAGCAGAAGAGGAGGGGGATATTGTATACTAACCCTGGACTAATTTGTCTCTTCCAGCTGCTCCCAAAAAAGGGAGAAATCCTCTCCAACTTATACTGCACTCAAATGAGACAAAAACTCCTGTTAATGTACAATTGTTAATTTTCAACCATCATGTTCAGAGGGGCCTTGAGTCAAGAGTTTTAAAAGTAATTAGTGTTTTTGGGTGCCTCCATTTTTGGCTGCCCAGCTTTAGACACCTTCCTGGGGACTGATTTTCAGAGGATGGGAACACTTTAAGAAAATCAGGCTCCTGTAAGGCATCTCTGGTTGGACACTAATTACTTAAAACTCTTGGCCATGATTATTGTCATCTTATGTCATAAGTGGAGTTTTGGTCACAAAACATCAATTTAAATAAAATATCAAAGGATGAGACTAAGGAGAGAAAATGCTCTGAGACTTTGTCTTTCCTTGTCAGTGGACAGGTCATCAATTAATCCTGACCCAAATTTAGTTGTTGACAAAATGATAATATTGGAATAAAAAGGGCACAATGTATGGGATGTAACTGTGTTTTTAGCACTTAAGCACAGACCAATAAAGAACCTTCACTCAATGCCAAATAAGTGCTTTGGCAATTGTCAATGCCTTTTTCTTTGTAGATCAGCTTTACAATTACCCAGTGAGTGAATCATAGAAGTTAGAGATGAAAAAGACCTATTAGGTCATCTAATCCATCCCTGCAGCCAGTTCAGAACCATTCCATGCAGTATAATCCCCATTCCAATTTCAAATGTCTCAAGCAATGGGGCTCCCATAATGTCCTTGAAGAGATTATTCCACAATTGTCAGGGATTTCCCCATAATTCCTGATATTCAGCCTAATTGTTCCTTTGCTTAATTTCATTGCATTACTTCTAGTTGTAAATCCTAAAGATTATTCTCCTTTCTTAGAACCCAATCCTGCTCCCTTTGGAGTCAATGAGAGTTTTGCTGTTGGATTTAATGGAAGAAGTATTGTGCTCTTGGTGTTTTAAATACTTGTGAATGGTTATCATAGACCTTAGTCCTCATCTTTAATGGAACATCATTGAGTCCCTAATATGAGGTTGAAACAGTTAAAATTATAAATAAAATATAAAAGGCACAGGCCCTACCCCAACTCTGCTGGCATTACTGATCTGAGGATAGTGTGGTATTACTAGCTTGGAGCCAGATCCTGGTAACATTGTGTTGTAAGCCCTCCACACAATTGTGTAGGCAGGATGGGGCTTAAAGCTTCTAAATTGTCCGCTTGTTCCAAACTGAGTTACTAAAAGGGTCACAGACTTGATGTGGTGTTCTCATATTTGGAGTAACAACTTGTTGTGTACCCGGAGTTTCCCTTTTAATTTGATTCTTCCCTCCCCATGCAAACATTCTGACCACATGGGACCCAGTCTAGGACTTCAGGCTGCTCAGCACCATGTAGGACTGGGCCTATGGGGTCTAGGGTTTGCCCTCTGATGTTGGTTTGGGTGCGGGTTGGAGTTGGAGGAAAACGGAATCATAACTGAGGAAGATGCAAACTCTTGCTCATGCATAGCACTGTAGTTAGCGAGATTATTTGTGAAAGTACGGGCTACTCATAGGAATAAGGGTTTCAGGACAGTCCCATACCCTTAAAAATCTATTTAGTAACACAATTGAAATGTAGCAGTTTTAAATTAAAGTGCTGATATGGGTGTTATATAATCTCTGGTCCTGATGTTCTCCTGTTGTTGTTCATACATTCCTTTGTTCCCAGACACAACCTACAGCAGCCTGTAGACAGACTGACATGACCAACCACAGAAATCTACTTTTTATTTGGCATTCATTCCCTTTATTATATATACATATTTAAAATCTGTACACATAAAATACAAAATAAAAGTGTTTTTTATAAGTTACACAGTTAAACAGCTACTTTTTTTTAGTTTAAAAACCATTAAAAAAAACAAGAGAGAGAGAAATCTTATCAGTCCATCTTTATACTCATTCACAGTAACCTTGGTATAAAACATCCATACAGCGTAAGTGTACAAAATAATGTACAGTTCATAGAAGCTGTGCAAAGACAGCAAAGTTCAGTCAAAAATCGAAGAGGCATATCCATTATCCTCCATCCACATTAAACCTCTACTAGAAGCAATGTAGAAATTGATCACAGCGGTGTGAACAAAAAGTGGTTTAGAGAGTGCTTCATATATATCATTGCTGCACCAATTAAAATATAAACACATAGATCCCAGCTTTGAAACCCTTGTTCATGCCATTTAGTCCTTACTTATGAGGGTCTATGTTCTCCCAATTAAGTAACCACATACTCCAAATGTGTCCTACTGACATACATGGAGTATGGTGCTACTGGATGTGATTAAGAGGAGCAGGGTCTGGTCCATGAATAGTTCCACAGGGATTACTCACATGTATAAGGACTACTCATGTAAACAAGGGTTCCAGGATCAGACCATACAACTTTCATCATTTCCATAACTTAATAATAGCAGGGAGTTCTCTTGAAATCTAATAAAAGGATTACAGCATTTACCATGATTTTGTCTCCAAACCACAGTCTCCACTCCATTTAATTACTTCCCCCTTGCTATATACCAAGCATGCCTTCCAAAGCAGGGTGTTCCAATTATCTTGTCTGTGGCTTGCATGGGGAAAATGCAGCTATCCTACAAGTTTGGTTGCTAAACATAGATACAAAGAGAGAGGCTAATGGATGCTATGTATACAAGGCCTCATAAGCAAAGCAAATAGACAAGGAAAGGAGTATAAGTGTAGGCAGACCCGGCTATGCCATAAATAACTTGCATGTGAGAACCATGTAGACATTCAGGAGGGACACCACCTCTTCAATTTTATAGCACTTCTATACTTCTATTTATTAAGTTACATCTTGCAAAGTCTCCTGTTGTGGTGGGGGCAGGCAGGAGATCTAAGAGACTGTGATCTCCTCCTCTTCCTCTTCCCCCTCATCATCCTCTTCCTCCGAGTCTGAGAAGTCTGAAGGTTTGCTGGGGCTGCTGGAGTGGGATGGAGAGGGGGGCATCTGGGAGTCCAGTCTGTCCCTCAAGTGCAGGTGCTCTGGAGACTGGTGGTAGGTCAGGGTGTGCCGAGGGCTGGCTGGGCACAGAGGGGACACTTCCTCCTCTTCCTCCTCCTCCTCTGAACATTTCTTGCCTACGTCGCTGAGGTCTGGGTGAGGGTTGAACTTGGTGGGTAAGGTTTGTTCTCTGCAGCCCCCGGAGGAGAGAAGCTCTCTCTCTTTGGAGTTCCTCCACTTCATCCTTCTGTTCTGGAACCAGATCTTCACCTAGATAGAAAGGGATTCACAAAGCCCCGGGCTCCGGTTACACAGAATTGTAGTGTACGCGGCTGGGCACGTGTGACTTATAGCCCCCCTGGCTGCCACTACCACCGCCTCAATGCGCCGCTGCTGAAAGCTTGCCTCGGGCCAGAGGGAGTCTGATAGACTCTCAATTCATGTCAGCTCCCCGGGGCAGGCACTGAGGCCTCGGGGAGGGTGTGGTCGGTGCCCAGCGCGCAGTAGGCACTAGCAGACTAGATGGGCAGCCCAGCTCTACTGGCTCCTGACAGCGATGCCTGGCGTGCTCTCCCTTTCTCCCACTCTGGGCTCTCTGCTGGTCTTTGAACCGCCCCCCCAATCTGGAACAGCCTTCGGATCTCCCTGCTCCACCTGCCAGGTCGCCGCCTCCTCCCACTCCAGCCCGAGAGGTTACTGCATCCGCCCTGGCCGTTGATCTCTTCTCCCTTGTCCAGCGCTAGCCCGAGCGCAGGCTGGAGGCGGGGAGCGTTACCACCCCGCAGGGCACTGGGTCCCAGCCAGCCCTACTGAGGTCTGTGGGAGCGAAGAGCGCCCGGGAGCTGGCAAGATCGGATCCTAAATTGTAAGATCTTTGGGGTAAGGCTCTTGTCCAGGCTCCATCGGTGTGCACCAGGCGTGAGAGGATAAAGGTAGCGAAGCGGTGACACGTGAGAAGGGGAGGAAGGATAGGGAAACCCCATCCCAGGAAGCGAGGCGATCCCTAGTTGTGTACACGCTGTAACTCCCCACCCAGGGAATCCACATCTCTTCTCCCCCGTGTGTGTCTCTGGGGGCTCTACCAGCATTTGCTGAGTATATAAGGACACGCTGTTTATCCTGATGGGCAGTGTGCTAAGTGCCCTTAAGGTGACGCCCAGCAGCTGGCAGGATTGGCCCCAATGGCCCAGTGACGAACATCCCCGCCAGTGGCCTGCGAAAGGCCCTCCCCTTGGATGGCGTAATGCTGATCCCATGGCTGGTCCTCGGGCTCTCATGCCAGCCCGCCCAGGATGAATGCCATCTCCCCCCCCCCCCCATGCACACACACGCGGGGGTTGTTAGTTACCTGCGAGTCTTTGAGCCCCAGTTTGGCTGCCAGCTTTTTCCTGTCTGGTTTGCTGATGTACTTCTGCTTCTGAAACATTTTCTCCAGAGCTTTGCGTTGCACGTCCGAGAAGACTGCCCTGCGAAGCATCCCTCTGCGGGGCTTCCCTCTAGCAGCCAGGGGCCAAGAGAAAGTGCCGGGGATCGGCACCACAGAGGAGGACGCTGGGGAAAGAGACAAGAGCAGAGACTAAGCTGAGCTAGCCAAGAAACTGCAAACAGGCTTTTCCCCCGCTTTCTGCTTCTCCGCTTCTCTCCCCTTCTTTCCTTTAACTTCTTGGCACTTTCTCCAGCTTTTTCTTTCTTTCTTTCTTTCTTTCTTCTCTTTTTCATCCTTCTTTCTGTCTTTTTCACTCTCTCTCGCCATCTCCCCCCCCCCTTCTTTCACTCTGTACACACATCCCACTGAATGGACCAGCACCTATAAACCTGAAGCAATGAAAGGAACTTTACGCTTAAATAACTGTCCCTTTCAACAAGTGATAACTAGGATTAGATACATCAACTGAAACGTGTAAAATGTATCAATAGTGGGCTGTTTTGTTATGTGTTTCAAAGGTTTGCAGCTTGAAAAGGCAAAGCGAGGCGTACCAACTAAAATAGAGGTATAATAAAAAAGCTTTTTTCTCTCTCCAAAGTATTTGATTTTTTTCAGAAGCTTTTATCATTTCAGACACTTTATTATTCTTGAGATGAAAATGAGGGACTTTTCTGGTTTGAACAAAAAAGTCCGCTTTAGATGCAGTTTTGATCAATCAGTATTCATCTTTTTTATATTAATCTTCCCTCCCCCCTTACAAAACTTGAAGAATTCAATCCGAAGACATGAAAAGTAACAGCTAATTAGCACATTGACTGGTTCCCAATGGTATTGGTATGATAAAAAGGGCACAGTTTCGCCTTAAAAAAAAATCCCAAAGAGAGACAGAGATTCTAATGAAGCGTGAATGGTAATTGTGTAGTAATGAACTAACAGAAAAAGACTGAGGACAAGCAGCTAAAGCCATATATTATTGGAACAAAAGAGATTTACACTTTCAAACTAAACACAACTGCATGCCAAGCTCCTTGGGAGAATACTGATGACACAGTCTTCTCTTTCCCCAAATCATTTTCATTAAATGGACATGAAAAGCTATTTATAAAGCTCAAGTTGTTTTTGTTAGGCCATTCACATGCTGGAGAAAAGAAGCAAATTCCATTATCAGGAGCATGAATGGAAGAGCTTGGATTATTTTCTTCCTCTTTTTTAAAAAAAATATTAATAGCTTGTTTGTCTAATTAGATTTTTTTTAATTGTTGCCCCAAATCCTGACACTATAGGACTCAGATCTCAATACCCTGAGTCTTCTTGATTTTTATCTTTCTTAATCGGTGTAAATTTTATGACATTTTAATAGCCATTAATTAATATAGATAAATATATGAAGTTGGAGACCCAAGAACGAAATGATTAATATACTCTCAGGTTGTAAGGGGATAAGATTTGCATTTCAATGTAACTATTATTGGGAGAAGGGGATAATACTTAGTAATAATATGACACTGAAGACACAAAATAGGCAATGAAAAGGTTAATGGAATTTTCATCGTAGTCTTGATTTGTTTTGTTTACCTGCCCAGATCGTATTTGTAAATTTTCTAATGGACAGGGATTTGGGGTATGTATGTGGCTTTTTTGCCACACCGAATACCCAAACAAGGGAACGCTCCATGTGGTCTTGTGAAAATACTGGAACACTGAATGACCCTTAATGGGAAATTAGCCCATGGCTGGTAAATGTCTATCAGCAGCATGGTAAAGTCAGCGCTAGGTCTGTGTGTGGCTGCCCAGAGGGAGCTGACCAAATTGGTCATGGTGCTGAAACTTTTGTTGGGGATCACCGGCAGAGTGCACTGACTCTGTGGGAAAACCGCAGCCATGAAGAGGATGCCAGCAGCTTCTCTGTGAGAAGGGAACCGCCTCAAATTTGGACCATGACAATTCCGGCTAATTTGTAGATCAGGGGGGAATTGGTACGAAATGTCAAGCAGTCACTGCTTGTGCTAAATAGGGCATCAAATTGGCGCGACTGATTCTTGAATGTTGTTCTCCGTCCAACCTCTGAACTAGAGCATAACCCCCAAGGGTGGACGGAGAAATATGACTGGGATATGCCCGGAACAATTAAGGGGGGTGGGAGTGGAGGAGAGCGATGAGATATAGGAGTCAGGAGAGGGAAGGCTGAGGGGTCTTGAGACCTACCTGGGAAATAAGAAGATCTGATAAAAGGCTGGAAGGATCCTTCAAAGTATGGAAAGGAGAATGTCTTTGGAGGGACACTCGGAAGCAACGCAGGGGAGGTTTCTGGCAAAAATAAAAGCAAATAAAAAAAAGATATTTACCGTTCATTGGATTCCACCAGTAGCAGGAAGAGAGCAGTGGAGATGATAAAGTAGCAGCTCAATACAACATTTCTTCCCTAAAGCAGACGCAGACGGATCAAATTAATCTGCCTGGTTCTAGTTTAAAAAATAATCCCCTTCCTGGGAGTGTTTTGTTTTCTTTTTGCCAGGGAACTGATACTAACGAGGCAGAGATTAGTCACTTTGGCATCGTTTATCAGAACCGACAAACAAACAAACCGCTCTGCTCTCCGAAATTTAGAGGGACCCTCATCATTTCTGCAAAGATTCAAGAGGCAATGCGGCAGAACGAACGGAGAGCCAGGGCCGCCCATTACTCTTCAACCAATGCTCTGCAGAAGGTCTCTGATTCTCGATTGCAGGTCTCTCCCTCCCTCCCCCCGCCCCTTCCTCAAACACTCAGATGATGATCATTTCTTCAACATTGGCAGTGATGTATAGGAAGAACCCCCCGCTCCCCCTTAACGTACTTAATGGTTTTCCGATTGGAAAACACTGCACAGGAATAAGCTCCTGCTAGTCCTCCTGAAACACTAAATTGAGGCGCTAAAAGTTGGTCGCTTACCAGCTCTAGGAGTGGACGAGAGGATGGCGTTGACCCCAAACTTCAGGAAAGTGGAATCGTTATTGGATGAGACTGAAGTCTGCGGGGAACAGACCCTCCTAGCGCTAGAGGTGTTGCAGCTGACGAGCTCTGATGTCACAGTGTCTGTCCTGGCTGTGCTGGTCCCGGAGGCTGGAGGGGACATGCTAGGCGGAGGGCCGTTCCGAGGCAGGTAACTGGCAGGCCTGCTGATCCTGATCAAATCTTCCACCAAGAAGCTAGAATGGCTAGAAAAGGCTGACTGAAGAGACTGAGGCAAAGTTAAAGTAGGAGTTGGCCGCAGGAGATTCGGGTACACAGCCGGAGGAGCTATGAGACTTGGGAACATCATCGCAGAGGCTGAGCAAATACTTTTCAGGGTCCAAGGAACCTGGCTTGGTATTTTTTTCCGCTTTGCAAACCTCTTTAGTAAAGATCCAACTAGTAAGTCTGGCAGGGTTCTCTTTGCCCTTCCTCCTGGATGATGGGTTTTATAGTGGTCAGCCCTGCTAAAGCTCTTTCAAAAGTGACAGCTCGAACAAAGGGGTTCAACAAAGTTCTCCACTTGAGCTTCATTCATCGAGAGCTCTGGGCTTTCTGATTGGTCCAGGGGTGCAATTTATGATTGGATTAGACTTCATAAACAAGCAATGCACAATGGCCTTGCAACAAAGAAAGTGTAGTCATCAATTTTGCATATTGACCGCCTCTTTGGAATACATTTCTCCAAAGGCTCCCAGCAGGGTTTTGTTCAGAAGCAACACACACAAGCTAATTAAATGCCTATTTAAAAGTTTCAAATGACATCTTGCCTCATAGAAAAAGAATTATTTAAAGAAAGCACTAAATTTATTTGCTGCTCCCCTGCCGAGTTTAGGAAATAAATCAATAAATATTCATACAAACTTATCTACGGGCTGTCAAAAAAGCACCATTTTTGAATAATGGAAGATACAAATTAGTGAACATAAAATTAAACTCTGCTGATGAAAAGATCCTGATATTGGATCTGATTGTTTTCTGAAAATGTCTTCCGTGCTATCGTATGCAGTGAAATTTGAAAGTATGCTGTACGTATGTAAGACAATCTTTTCTATCCAAAAAATCAAGCCTACAAACATTTGGAATAATATAAACCGATCTGAATGATTATATCTGGTTTTGTTACTAGGCCGATGATTGGATAGCAAATAAGTAATTTTATGTGTTCAAACAACAGGTTTGCAAATAAACTTAAATGTAATAGTTATTTTAGTTCATAAGGAACTATGAGGAAATATGAACATTAAAAATAGAAAAGACCTATACAGCTCTTTTTAGTAACACAACAAACAATTGACATTTTAAGTCGGCTGTTAGGGTTTATCTAATCTATTTTTTAAAATGGTAGAAATAAACATATTTGAAAGTGAAGGCGAGTGAAACATGCCAACGTCTTGATCCATATTACTAACCTAAGTATTCTTTGAGTAAGTGCCATTTTTTGTAAACAGCAGTTTTAAAAATATAGCTTGAATCCTTCTCAGATCCCCCCCAAATGCATATTCAATGGCTTTTTTTATCTGAGTCTCTGAAAGTATATTTAATTATGTCCCCCAAAACAGAGAGCCCACTACTTTTCTCTGGGAACAAGTACTATTTTAAGGGAATAGTTTAAAAAGTGATTTTCTGATAGCCCTTTTAATGGCAAATATGGAAATATATGAAATTGTAGTTAATTTTCGTTGGGGTAGGTCGATGAAAGAGGCTATTGAAAAGTGGTTTTACCTGATTTCTCTGTTAAATAATATAACAGATGTGTTAAATGTTTTAAAAGCACCCTATTCAGTTCTTTGGTGTTGCGGAACCTTTGCAAGCAGAAGTGTGCAGCCTCAGCCATGCAGCCTTTATCCTATTAACCATGAACTAACTGTCACCTTCAGCTGTTTTCTCTTTTTACTTTTTAACACAAAGCTTTCTCAAAAATCTTATTAACCAGCTTTATTTCTCTCGATGGTTTTTGTCCGGGTGTTTTGTGTTGATTATCTCCATGTCGATGCTTTAACCATTCAATAAAAGTGCATCTGCGATTTATATCACATTAGGGAAGAAAGAAAGTCTGTTAAACCTCTCCCTTGATTCAAATCAAACAGTTATTTATTAGAGAGGACGGAACTGGCCATCGAAATTATATGATGCTGACAAGTTTCCCCAACGCTATTCCAAGGCTCCAACAACCTATCGCTTGTAAGAGTATATGGTGATTCAGAAGATCTTCGGTATCAGTTTAAGAACTCTGCGATTTTTAAAATTAGTGTTAACGTTTTGCAGAAGGAAGGAAGAAAGAGAACCCCAGCAAGACCTACGAAGGAACTAACTAAGATCAAATGAAGCCCAGTTCCAAAACACCTGCACTTGGAAGCTGGCACAGTTTATGCACTACTCCAAGTCACAGTGGGAAGGCTTAGTCTGTCGGTACCATATCCTGCTCTGTTTTTTTGCATTTACTTCTTTTCTTACCATAGCATTTCCCTACGGATAGGGCGAGACCATGCTGTATGCCTGGCTGCTCTCAAGGTGTTACTTTCAGGCAAGTGGAACAGTAGCAAATAAAACAATCGAATAGAACGTTTCAAACAATAAATAATGAATTCTTCCCAACTCCCACCCCCAAACGCGGTATTTCCCAGCAGAACTTGAGTGTCTAGAAGAGCAGCCCAGGCGGATCTGAGAACACATAGTTTTTACAGTCATTATGTTCCATTGAGATGATTTACTCCTTTCTTTACATATACATCGGGGGCATTTTGCCTCACTATAGACCAACTGCTGCTAATTTCTCTGGTTTTTAAAAAAGGGGCTGACATTTTCTGGAAGGTTGGGTCAAACGCATGCTGTGGCACACGTGGACCCAGTTCCTTGTGATATGTCTTAGCACACTCATAAAGAATTCCTTAAGCACCAAGGCAAAAGGGACTAGACATCTATTGAAAGGGAAGATAGACCATAAGAAACCAAGAAATCGGACGAAAGGATCTTATTTTAAGTGATCTCCTTTGGAAGTTTCTTTTCAAAGGCAGTGATCGTTTAAGAGAAGGGAATTCTAATGTCTGCAGATAAAACCTGTGACTAATGCCGTTTGACCTATGCTCATGTGGTTTTGTGCTTCCTGCCATTCATTTTAATGTCGTTATCTTCAAATTTATTTCTTAAAAGTCACTCGCGTTCTTTGTCGCCCCCTCTTAGTTTAAAAAAAAAATCGAGGAGAAAAACTTTTGAAGTCTGCGTGTGTCACACTCCCAGGCTGCTGGTATTCTGCGCGGACTTGTCCGAGAGAGCCAGAACTTTGCATTGGCACTCAGATTGCTTCACCTAATATACAGAATTCTGATTGTGTCAATTAGATCATCTCCTCCCGTTCAGTATCATTTGTACAATGTCACTCCGTGTCGGTCATATTTACAAGGTCTCAATCATTTTGGAGGGAGGATATGCGACGCCTGAACCGAAAAGCAGGAAATAACTTTTAAAGACAGAGACTGGGGATTTGATGCTACAGCACCTCATAAGCGATTGGTTGTTTTTGTAGGTCCCTGTAAAAGAGGGATGTGGTAGGGTTTTGTTTAAAGCTCTGCGACGTTTTACTCAACTGGCATTGCCCGCCAAGATATTTGCACAGCTGCCCAGCTTGCAAATCAGAAACATGAATCAATTTCAGAACGGATCGCGGGCAAGTATTTTTTATGAAAATAGAGAGCTCAGCGGTATTTCAGAGGCTGTGTCTCACTCACACAGTTATTGTGTCTTGTACCCGCCTTGGGCTTGTAGAGCAATTTCAAGATAATAAACAAATGAAAAGTTCTGATTTGTTTTAATTAAACAGAAAAAATCAAACCCAAACGCGTTAACGTACTATTCAGCTGTAAACTATCACAAAGGAAAATGATCGTGGAATGTCTTTATAAACCATCAACTTTAATTCACTATTTGACATGTGCAGCGATTAAAGGAGACAGATTTGTAGTCACCGGTTTGCTCCATTCTATTTATTGGTCTTTATTTGCTAAACACTTTTTTGCAAGCTCCTGGAGCTCTTTGTAGCGCTCTCGAGTGCAGCTGGGAGCCAGGTAGCAGCCTGGAGCCTCCCTGTTGCTGATTCAGAGAGCGGAAGGGCTCTGTATACTATGGACACTTGGACTTGTTGTTCTGAAAATCTATAGAGTAAAGATATACGTAGCTTTTATTTTTCCTGGGGGAGGGGAAGGTGGATGCTCTATCCCTCGAGTTTAATGCGTTTCCAAGCTCTTTAATGATGCTTAGCCACCTCGTTGAGAGCTTAAATGCAGGCTGTTGGTGCGAAGCTGTATTAAGACACCTAAGGCGTTCACCTTTAGAATTCAACACAAGGAACAGTAACTGTTGGTTCGTTCAAAGCTTTTCTAGATCCCCCTTTTTCTTGAAAATCCTTCTATTGTGCCAATCAAGCAGATGGTTTGCAGGAAATATAGCTTGGCCCCAGTGACCGAAACTAATTTTAATTAGCTTTCCAAGCCTGGCACGTTTGTTTTGCTCTTACAAAATAGCTAAAAAACAGCTGGCAAGGGTGAATTAAACCCATTAAAGACACATTTATAAGAAATTATATTCACATAGGTTGCCTGAACCCCCCCCCCCCCCCAAGAGGGGAGAGAGGACCGTATTGAAAGGAAAAGTCCCCCGACACACTGCCCTCCTTAACATCGCTTGAAAGTCTCAAAACATTTTACTAAATAGATTAACTTGACTATTGTTTTGCATCACATTTATCAGCTTCATTAAGTGAATAGCTGAACAAATATATTACGCATGCATGAAAAGCTCTTTTGGGGGCTGCCTTATTGTGTCCTCAGCCCTGACAGGTGGTTAACTGTGTTTCTCTCCCCCCCTCCCGCGTAAAGAAAGAGGGGATCTTGGATAGAGCGCACAACCCAGACTTGGCAGAGAGACCTAGAAGGGAGAGCTACTTTCTTCTACCCCACCATTCATTCTAGCCAGCCCAGAGTGCACACAATCTGTAATGGAACCATATGATCTGATCATGTCAAAAGTAATTAACTTTAGTTTTGTCTTTGTGTCTTGCTTGCGCTTTAGTAATGCATTCCAAGCCTGTTTAATTTGCTTCTTTTCTTTCAACTTTTGATTATTTTGTCGTTTTCATCTGTTTTTTTCCTCACCTGTCCCTTTGATTTTTTTTAAATCTAGTGTATTCCAGTCTTCTGCTCTCTTCTCCTTCGTTCTGTTTTTTTTTTTTTAAATAAATAAAAACAATAAAAGAGAGGGGAAATATTTCGGAGGATTCCAAATTGCTGTATGGGATTTTCCTCTTTGCCGTATTATTGCTTTATCATTTATTTTATTGTGAGATCTACGGCTGAAACGACACAGGAATTAGGAATTGCTCATTATTTGTATTCCAGTAATCCCGGAGGCTGTAAACTTGCTAGCCATTCTACAAGAGTCAGGGTTTGTGCCCCAAGAGTTTACAATCTAAATAGACAATACACGCAAAGAGTGGGCGAAAGGGATAGAATAAAATCAGAGTGAGCGAAGTGATGGTCTGCAAAAAGCTTCATGCTCGCTCTTTTTTTTTTTTTTTTTTTTTTTTTTGGTGCGGTTTGTTGCTGGGTTTAATTTTTGTGTGTGAAATTTTATGTTATCTTCCTAAGGGACTTTCTAAAACCAAACAAGAAACAAAAACTTGACCCCAACCTTTCTCACAAATCGGATTCCTCCCCCGCTCCCCGCACCCGCCCCTCCCCCGTAAAACTCCCCCAAACAAACCCACAGCCCATTTCTGGCAAGTTTCTTATAAAGCCCTTCTCCAGACACACAGTAGCCTGCTGCAATCTCTAGGACGGGGGATAGGGTTTGCCAGCAAAGTACTGTACCAGGACTTTCCCTGAGCAAGCAGGCTGTCTCGTCCCTAAAAGCCACGGATTTCGTCCCCACTCGCCAGATTACAGCGCGAAAGAAAAAGGTCCCTTTGCAGATGCATTATTGAGGGGGTATTGGTCCTGACTGCAGAGGCACAGAACTGGGGAATGAGTGTGTCCCTCGGTTCCTCTGCAAAGACCCTGGGGACTCAGGGTAATGAACTTTCAGCTTGGTTTAAGGCATTTGTTTGCAAGCAGCAACTCTGGCGCTAGTGCAAAGGTTGGGATGACCAGGATTTGCGGGGGCCGTGAGCGACCCAGGGCACCTGAACCTGGGGTGTCTCCTCCTTTGGACTCCTAAATGTGATCAGTCATCAAGTGAGAAATATGAAGTGATGATGCCCCGCTTGCTCCCCTTCATCAGTTCAATTCCAGCCTCAAGCCACGTCCGGCCTCAAAGCCGGGCTGTTGATTCTGTCCTTAATTGACTTTGGTAAAGAGGTGGACTAAGGTGAGGTAGCAACTGACCCGACGGTAGTAAAGGGACGGGGGTGGAGAGACTGCTTTCGGTCTAGAAAATAGACCACTTTTGTTCCGAGAATGATAGGATGAAGTCTGTTCATTGTCTCTGTCTCCCTTCACCCCCCTTAGATGGTTCCTGTAAGGGGACCAGAGGCTGATCTCAATCCTGTGGGCTGCTGGAGGAGCACATGGAAAGTGTAGTCTGGCAAATGGGAAGGAGGGCAGAAACAGCCACTTTTAAAAAGACAATCCCACTGGGTTAAAACTAGGACCTCGCTTCCCACCTCCCACGCCCCTCCATCCCCCATCTTGCCAAAGGAAAAAGAAAAGTGAGACCATGCCCTTCCAGACGCCTTGACTTTGACCTTTACAACTAATACCAGCCAGTATTTCCCTTCTTTGGGACTTAAACCTCAGTGAGCAGAAGAGGGCGAGTAAGGATGGCTAGTTAGTGGACTAGCAAATTCAGTAGGGGTGTGTGTGTGTGTGTGTGTGTGTGTGTGTGTGTGTGTGTGTGTGGGCAACACAGAGCTCTGCAGAAGAGAGCTCTAGCTATTGCTGAGAACACTAGTTTGTTTGAAACACGTGTCTTCAGCCAAAGAGGAAAGGTTTCCTTGGCATCTGAAAGTAATTCTGCTGCGGCTAGTGGGTGATGAGGAAGGTGGCTGAAGAGAAGCCAAAGGAGAGGTTTTATTTGCTCCTTTAGCTGTAGGAAACACACATACATTGTGTGAGTCAGTGGTTAAACCAGCTCTCATTTAGGGGCTTTCAGGGTGCAGACGGTAGAGTGTACCCATAGGGTATGTATGAACGGGCTTTACCTGTTTGTTAGATCCTCTGCTCTTAACCAGCAAGTGATACCACCACTTTGTTCCATACCGAGAAGTGTTTAGCATGAAATCATCCTCAGCGTACAACCATTAATTTCTGCAGAGGTATTGTACAGCTGGGATAAATGTGGAGTGTTACCGGGTGTTCTGGGAATTGGGATATCTTCTTCAAAACATACCCTCTCCCCACCAAAAGCACAGTATTAAGAATCTCATGAAAGTCTTGATTGGCGGGAGACAGTCAATTACCACTTTTAACCCACTACATCTTTCCCAGCAACTACCAAAGGCTTCCAAGGGGAGAAAAATAAGAAATTCAACCGCAGAGTAATTTTTCACTGGCAAGAAACTTTGACCTTTTTTACCTCTCCGATGCTGAAATCTTCTTAGCTCCCTTCTATTTGTATCTTAATAAGCCAAGAGAAAAATAAATCAATTGGAGTTCAAGGGTTACACTGCTAGAGGCATTACACTCGTCAATTTAAGATGAGGAAACAGAATAAGTTGATATGAAGTTCAGTGGTTCAGTTTCAAGTAGGTAACTCAAACATAATTATCTTTATACACGTGGGTAACTGGCAGCTACTAGCCACCTTAACTCAGTTATAAGAAAAGCTCTGGCATCTTCAGGATGTGACATAAGCAAGATAGAGACTACTGGTATGTCTACACTTGCAGTGTTTTTGTGTTGTATGTTTCACCGGTGATAATGAAACTAAGGCCTGGTCTACACTATGAGTTTAGGTCGAATTTAGCAGCGTTAAATCGAATTACCCCTGCACCCATCCACACAATGAAGCCATTTACTTCGACATAAAGGGCTCTTAAAATCAATTTCTGTACTCTTCCCCGACGAGGGGAGTATCACCAAAATCGACATTGCCATTTCGAATTAGGGTTAGTGCGGCCGCAATTCGACAATTGGCCTCCAGGAGCTATCCCACAGTGCACTATTGTGATTGGTCTGGACAGCAATCTGGCCAGGTAGACAGGAAAAGCCCCGCGAACTTTTGAATTTCATTTCCTGTTTGCCCAGTGTGGAGAGCACAGGTGACCACAGAGAGCTCATCAGCACAGGTAACCGTGCAGTCTGAGAATCGAAAAAGAGCACCAGCATGGACCATACAGGAGGTACTGGATCTGATCGCTATATGGGGAGAGGATTCCGTGCTAGCAGAACTACATTCCAAAAGACGAAATGCCAAAACATTTGAAAAAATCTCCAAGGGCATGATAGAGAGAGGCCACAATAGGGACTCACTACAGTGCCGCATAAAAGTTAAGGAGCTCAGACAAGCCTACCAGAAAACTAAAGAAGCAAACAGGAGGTCCAGGTCAGAGCCGCAACATGCCGCTTCTATGCTGAGCTGCATGCAATTCTAGGAGGGGGCTGCCACCACTACCCCACCTCTGACCGTGGATTCCAAGGAGAGGGTACTCTCAGCCATGCCTGAGGATTCTGTGGACGGGGAAGATGAGGCGGAGGAGGATGAGCTTGTGGAGAGCACATAGCACTCTGTTCTCCCCAACAGCCAGGATCTTTTTCTCAGCCTGAATGAAGTACCCTCCCAACCCTCCTGAGGCAGTATCCCAGACCATGAAGCCATGGAAGGGACCTCTGGTGAGTTTACCTTTGTAAATATAAAGCATGGTTTAAAAGCAAGTGTTTTTTAATGCTTAATTTGTCCTGAGGACTTGGGATACATTCGCGGCCAGTACAGCTACTGGAAAAGTCTGTTAACGTGTCTGGGGATGGAGCGGAAATCCTCCAGGAACATCTTCATGAAGCTCTCCTGGAGGTACTCCAAAAGACTTTGCAGAAGGTTTCTGGGCAGTGCAGCCTTATTCTGTCTTCCATGATAGGACACTTGACCACGCCATGCTAGTAGCAAGTAATCTGGTATCATTGCATGACAAAGCCTGGCAGCGTATGGTCCCGGTGTTTGCTGGCATTCAAGCAACATCCGTTCTTTATCTCGCTGTGTTATCCTCAGGAGAGTGATATTGTTCATGGTAACCTGGTTGAAATATGGGAATTTAATTAAGGGGACAGAAGTGGCAGTTCCTACTGGGCTGTTTGCCTGTGGCTGAAAAGAAATCCTTCCCTGCAGTTAGCCAAGCGTGGGGCATTGGCGCTGAGCTTTTTGCGTTTGGCTAGCAGGGATCTTCCCTGATACCAGCCACGCGGTGGGGGGAGGGGTAAAGCGATCATCCCAGGGAATTGGATGGGGGAGGGGGTTAGTTTGGTTTCTGTAGGGATCTTCCCTGATACCAGCCACGCAGTGGGGGAAGGGATAAAGTGATCATCCCAGAGAATTGGCTGGGAGGAAGGGTTAGTTTGGTTTCTGCTGCTGCACGTTAACAGGAAAACCGCAGCACTCAACAGGCTTTGCTTGGTATGTGGGAAAGGAAGGTGCTGCTTTTAGGAAGGCTGCAGAAGCCGAAAGACAATGGCTTACCATGGCCGCATGCAAGCCGAATTCTGTTGCCCAGAGCTGCGTCTGTACTCTCTAACACCAAAGCCGCAGGCACTTAATATTAAGATGCAAAATGCGACCTTGTACCGAAATCACATGTTCTATGTAATTTGAATAGTGTTGTTCACCGTGAAAGAGTATAAGCATTGTTCTGTTAAATGTATCTTTTTAAATACTTCTCTCCCTTTTTTCCCTCCCTCCCACAGCTGCAAATTTTTCAAGCCTCCCTCCTCTGTCCCGAAGGCTATCTCAGATAAGGTGGCAAAAAAAATGGACGCGAGACTAAATTTTCACTGAAATCATGGAATCGACCCGCAATGAAAGAGCTCATCTGAATGAGTGGAAGGCCACGATATCGAAGTACAGGAAAGATGCCAGTGAACGTGAGGACAGGAGGGACCAACGTGAGGATAGGAAGGACCAACATGAGGAGAGGAGAGACGCTTGAGATAAGATGTGGTGGCAGGAAGATCAGAGGAGGCAGGATGCAATGCTGGGGCTGCTGCATGAGCAAACGGACATGCTCCGGCATCTGGTGGAGCTTCAGGAATGGCAGCAGGATCACAGAATGCCGCTGCAGCCCCTGTATAACCACCCTCCCCCCTCACCATGTTCCATAGCTGCCTCACCCAGACATGTAAGAAAGCGGGGGCAGGGGAGGAGGCGGCTCCATGCACCCTCCCACTCCACCCCAGTGGACAGTCCAAGCAAAAGGCTGTCATTATTTTGAACTTTTTTTAGTATCCTTTTCCTTTCCTCCTATCCTCCTCCCAAACCCCACCCGGGCTACCTTGTCAGTTCTCTCCCTCTTTTTATAATCAATTAATAAAGAATACATGATTTTTAAATGATAGTGACTTTATTTCCTTTGAACGCAAGCTGTGATCAAAGGGGGAGGGTGGGTTGCTTACAGAGAATGAGTCAATCAAGGGGGCAGGTTTTCATCAAGGAGAAACCAACAGAACTTTCACACTGTAGCCTGGCCAGTCATGAAACAGGTTTTCAAAGCTTCTCTGATGCACAGCGCTTCCTGGTGTGCTTTTCTAATCGCCCTGGTGTCTGGCTGCGTGTAATCAGCAGCCAGGCGATTTGCCTCAGCCTCCCACCCCGCCATAAAAGTCTCCCCCTTACTCTCTCAGAGATTGTGGAGCACACAGCAAGCAGCAATAACAATGGGAATATTGGTTTGGCTGAGGTCTGAGCGAGTCAGTAACGTGCACCAGCAACCCTTTAAACGTCCAAATGCACATTCTACCACCATTCTGCATTTGCTCAGCCTGTAGTTGAACAGCTCCTGATTACTGTCCAGGCTGCCTGTGTGTGGCTTCAAGAGCCATGGCATTAAGGGGTAAGCTGGGTCCCCAAGGATAGGCATTTCAACATCCCCAACCGTTATTTTCTGGTCTGGGAAGTAAATCCCTTGCTACAGTCGTTTAAACAGATTAGTGTTCCTGAAGATGTGAGCGTCATGAACCCTTCCCGGCCATCCCACGTTGATGTTGGTGAAACTTCCCTTGTGATCCACCTGTGCTTGCAGCACCATTGAAAAGTACCCATTGAGGTTTATGTACTGGCTGCCCTGGTGCTCCGGTGCCAAGATAGGGATATGGGTTCCATCTATCACCCCACCACAGTTAAAGAATCCCATTGCAGCAAAGCCATCCTCTATGACCTGCACATTTCCCAGAGTCACTACCTTTGGTAGCAGCAGCTCAGTGATTGCTTTGGCTACTTGCATCACAGCAGCCCCCACAATAGATTTGCCCACTCCAAATTGATTCCCGACTGACCGGTAGCTGTCTGGCACTGCAAGCTTCCACAGGGCTATCGCCACTCACTTCTCAACTGTGAGGGCTGCGCTCATCTTGGTATTCTGGAGCTTCAGGGCAGGGGAAAGCAAGTCATAAAGTTCCATGACAGTGCCCTTACACATGCAAAAGTGTCGCAGCCACTGGGAATCATCCCAGACCTGCAACACTATGTGGTTCCACCAGTCTGTGCTTGTTTCCCGGGCCCAGAATTGGCGTTCCACGGCTATAACCTGCCCCATTAATAGCATGATCTCCAAACCGCTGGGGCCCGCAGTTTGAGAGAATTCTGTGTCCATGTCCTCATCACTCTCGTCGCCGCGCTGCCGCCGCCGCCGCCGCCTCCTTGCCTGGTTTTTCAGGTCCTGGTTCAGCATAAACTGCACGATAATGCGTGAGGTGTTTGCAATGTTCATGACTGCTGTCTTGAGCTGAGCGGGCTCCAAGCTTGCCATGGTATGGCGTCTGCAGTGTTCACCCAAGAAAAAAGGGGTGAAATGGTTGTCTGCCATTGCTTTCATGGAGGGAGGGGTGAGGCTGTATCCAGAACCACCAGCGACAATGTTTTTGGCCCCATCAGGCATTGGGATCTCAACCCAGAATTCCAATGGGCGGGGGAGACTGCGGGAACTATGGGATAGCTATGGGATAGCTACCCACAGTGCAACACTCCGGAAGTCGACTCTAGGCCTCAGTACATGGACGCACACCATCGAATTAATGGGCTTAGTGTGGCCACATGCACTCGACTTTATAAAATCGGTTGCCAAAAATCGAATTCTGTAAATTTGGAGTAATCCCGTAGTGTAGACATACCCTAAAGCACTGGTTTGTGTATCACTCAATTCCTCAGGAGTCATAGAGTGTTTACACTTGCAGCACTTGCATGGCCAATGAGAGCAGTGCTGTAGGGCAGCTATCCCATAGTGTGTCGCTCTCGATTGGTCTTGTGAGGGGTGGGGGTGAGCTGAAGGCATTTTGGGTCCCTGCTCAGTGTCCCGTGGTGCACTGCTTCATGTCCCAGCAGCCCCATTGCTTCCTTGTTTCTTTCCCGGCTTTTTTAACCCCTTCCTCCGCTGTCTGGCTGCTTTCCCGCCACATCTACAAGCAGGAATGGATCCTAAACTGCTGTCCACTACTCTGCTAGCTGTCACTTGCACATCACGCTTGGCAGTGCAGCTGTTCTTAAACTTGCAAAGAGAGCTGCAGACAGAGATGCCTGATGAGTTGCCTGAAATTGAAATAGGCAACATGCGATTGCTTTTGGCATTAACAGAGGAGCTGTGCACTGTGGAACGGCATTTTTGGGCTAGGGAAACTAGCTCAGAGTGGTGGGATCGTATTGTTATGCATGTCTGGGATGACGACCAGTGGCTTCAAAACTTTTGGATGCGGAGAGCCACCTTCATGGAACTGTGTGCTGAGCTTTCCCCAGCCCTGCGTCGCCAGGACACCAGACTGAGAGCTGCAATCGCTGTAGAGACGCGTGTGGCAATCGCATTGTGGAAGCTGGCGACTCCAGACAGGTATCGATCGGTTGCGAACCAGTTTGGAGTGGGGAAATCGACCGTTGGTGCCGTGGTAACTCAAGTGTGCAAGGCCATTAATCGTGTCTTACTGTGCAAGACCGTGACTCTTGGTAATGTGCGTGACATTTTGGATGGCTTTGCAGAAATGGGCTTCCCTAACTGTGGTAGGGCGATAGATGGTATGCACATCCCTATTGTTGCCCCGTAAGGGGTACTTCTCCATGGTTTTGCAGGCACTGGTGGATCACCGTGGGCGTTTCACTGATATTAATGCTGGATGGTCTGGAAAGGTGCATGACGGACGTATCTTTAAAAACACTGGCCTGTACAGAAAGCTGCAAGTGGGACTTTCTTTCCAGACCAGCGGATCACCGTTGGGGAAGTGGAAATGCCCATTGTGATCCTGGGAGACCCAGCTTAGCCATTGATGCCATGGCATATGAAGCCATACACTGAAAACCTAGATGTCAGTAAGGAACATTTCAACAACAGGCTGAGTAGGTGCAGAATGGCTCTCGAATGTGCATTTGGCCGTTTGAAAGTGTGCTGGAGATATTTGTGCAGTAGACTGGAAATGAGTGAGGAAAATATTCCAATGGTTATTGCAGCGTGCTGTACTTTACATAACATTTGTGAGGGGAAGGACGAAAGGTTTATTCATACGTGGAGCGTGGAGGCCGAACACCTGGCTGCTGAGTTTCAGCAGCCAGATACCAGGGCTATTAGAGGGGCACAACATGTGGCACTTTGGATCCCGGATGCCTTGAGGGAAAAGTTTGCAAATGAAAATCATTAAATTTTGCTGCTGTGTTTGGGAAAGGAAGTGTTAGCAGCATGTGCTGTGCTACATGACGGTTCTGTGTGTAATTTCAGTGAAGATGAAGTGCTAGTTGACTTGTAGCTGTGATGACATGTACAGATATGTGAACACACAAATAAAGCTTGCTTCTTTTTGAAAAATGTGTCCTTTTATTTTAAAAACAGAGAAAACACCACATGCACATATATCAATCCAGAGTGATGGTGGGGAACAAGGTGTGGGTGGGGAGGGCTGTATACCTTTTTGAAAAATTTGTCCTTTTATTTTAAAAACAGACAAAACCTCCCTATACCTCACAGCTGTGTATAACTCCAGTTGTCATTTGACAAGCTGTCTGTGAGTGTGGATTGTCAAGGAATGAAAACATTTGCAGCAAGCCTATAAGAATGTGCAGTGGGAGTTTGGGTAGTACATGGGAAAGAATTCTGCACTTGCTACAATGAGGGGCGGGCACGAATCAGGTCACTCTGCAGTGTAATGAGAGAATGCAACGTTTCTGTCTGACGCTCCAGAATGTTGATTAGCCTCTCCGTGGCTTCTCTATGGAAAGCATTATTCTCTTTTCGATCTTGGTTCTCTCCCTCTTTCCACTTTGTCATGGTTTCTCTCCATTTATTTTTATCATGCGTCTCTGCTTGGGAGTGCTGAATCACCTCAAGGAACATGTCCGTCCTAGTGCATCTTGGCCGCTTTCTTATACATCGCAGGCGGTCTGTTATAGTGGGGGGTGGGTCTTCCACAGTCTTTTCTGAGGAGACAAAAGCAACACATTGCTGTGAAACATGCATACAGGGAATCACTGTGTACATTGCAATACACCACTGGTAAGAAATCACTGTCTTGGTGACAAAAGTCAAGCATCCATGGTGCACAGGAAGCCAGCAATGGTGAGGGAATGCAGGGTTAGAGGGTTTATTGCATACACCCATTCGGAAAAGGGCTAGCATGAGGGGAGGGCTCCCAGCACACAAACACAGCCACCTTAGTACTTTTCTGTGCCCTGAACCTGCTTCATGCATTGTCAAAGCAAAGCAACTTACCAGAGCTCTGCTCTCCTGCTCTGCCTCAGCAGACACTGGCCGCTCACACTGGCTAGCCACCTCCAGAGTGGAGAAGGGGTCCTGAGTGCACACAGCAACGGGCTCCACTGCTTCCTCAGCCTCCTCCTCTTCATCTATGACGACGTCCTCCTGGCTAGGGCCACTTTCCACTGCCTCCGGACATGAAGAAGTATCCACTGGGCTCTTTGCAATGGAGGTGGGGCCACCACTTAGGATTGCATCCAACTCACTGTAAAAATGGCAGCTTTGGGGTGTAGCACCAGACTGATGGTTTGCCTCCCTTGCCTTGTGGTATGCGTTCCTCAACTCCTTCACCTTCACTCTGCACTGAAGTGTGTCCCTGTTATGCCCCTTCTCCTGCAAGCTGTGTGCAATCTGCTCGTAGGTGTTGAAATTCCTACAGCTGGAACACAGCTGACACTGCACAGCCCGCTTTCCCGAAATACTGATCAGCTTCAGTAGCTCGGCATTGCTCCAAGCAGGGGGATCGTTTGCTATGTGGAGCAGCCATGGTGACCTGGGCAGATGAGCACTCGCAACAGGAAACGGAGTTTTAAACTTCCCAGGGCTTAAACAGGGAGGGCAGACGTCCCTTTACCTGGCGTCAGAGCAGTAGAGATGCTGGCCAGAGTGGTCACTTTTGGAACTGTGGGATGTCCTCCGCAGGCCAAAAAATGATTATACAGGTAGAATGTGTCTTCACGTTCACAACAGTGCAAAAAGAACAACGGAAAGAACTGTATGCCTCTCATGAAGGTGGTTTTCTTTCTGTGGTGAAACTTCTGAGTTTCACAGCAAAAAGTCATTAACAAGTGTAAACGCTCCCACGGTTTTAGCACAAAAAAGGGACTTCTTGCACTTTAAATGGTAAGTGTAGACATAGGCCGTGACTACACTCAAAACTTCAAAGCGCTGCTGTGGGAGTGCTCCCACAGCAGCACTTTGAAGTGCGAGTGTGGGAGAGTTCTCCCAGCGCTGCAGGTACTCCACCTCCACAAAGGGATTAGTTTAGCGCGCTATTTAGGATACATTGTCTTCAGAACAGAACTCAAAAGAGAGGATTTAGGGACAGCTTCAATTTGCAGGCATTTACATTAGGGAATGTGGGATCTTGTCCTTCTAGGCCTTGCTTTGGTTACAGTATAATTTTTCCCATTGTTCAGATTCTGATCTCAGTTACACTGGAGTGTATTAACTCTACTGAAGTAAGGGAAGAAACTGAGATCAGAATAAGAACATAAGAATGACCATGCTAGGTCAGACCAATGGTCCATGTAGTCCAATATCCGGTCTTCTGACAGTGGCCAGTGCCAGATTCTTCAGAGGGAATGAACAGAACAGGGCAATGTAGGGAATGACCCATCCCCTGTCATCCAGTCCTGGCTTCTGGCAGTCAGATGTTCAGGGACACCCAGAGTATGGAGTTGTCCCTGACCATCTTGGTTAGTAGCTGTTGCTAGATAAAGTCATGGAGGATAGATCCATCTAATTTCTTTTTTGAATCCAGTTATACTTTTGGCCTTCACATGACCCCTGGCAACAAGTTCCACAGGTTGACTGTGTGGTGTGTGAAGAAGTAATTCCTTACGTTTGGTTTAAACCTGCTGCCTATTAATTTTATTGGGTGGCACCTGGTTCTTGTGTTACGTGAAGGGATAAATAACATTTCCTTATTCACTTTCTCCATACCATTCCTAATTTTATAGCCCTCTATCATATCCCCCTCCCTTAGTCATTGCTTTTCTATACTAAAAAGTCCCAATCTTTTTAATATCTTCTCAGATGGAAGCTGTTCCATGCTCCTAATAATTTTTCTTGCCCTTCTCTGTACATTGTCCAATCTAAAATATCTTTTTTGAGATGGGGCAACCAAAACTGTGCATCATTTTCAATGTGTGGGCATAACATAGGTTTATATAGTGGCATTATGATATTTTCTGGATTATTATCTATCCCTTTCCTAATGGTTCCTAATGATCTGTTATCTTTTTTTGACTGCCACTGCACATTGAGTGGATGGTTTCCGAGAACTCTCCACGATGACACCATTCAAGAAAGACAGGTTGGAAACAGCTAATTTAGATGCCATCATTTTGTATGTATAGTTGGGATTATTTTTTCCTATGTGCATTACTTTGCATTCATCAAAATTAAATTTCACCTACTATTTTGTTGCCCAGTCACCCAGTTTAGTGAGATCCCTTTTTAACTCTTCACAGTCAGCTTTGGACTTAACTATATTGAGTAATTTTGTGTCATCTGAAAACTTCCTTACCTCACTGTTCACCCCCTTTTTCTAGATTATTTATGAATATGTTTAACACCCAGTACAGATCATTGGGGGGAGGGAGGGAGGGAATCCTGATATTTACCTCTCTCCACCGTGAAACTGACCGTTTATTCCTACCCTTTGTTTCCTATCTTTTAACCAGTTTCTGATCCATGAGAGGACCTTCCCTCTTACTGCTTACTTTACTTAAGAGTCTTTGGCGTAGGACCCTGTGAAAGGCTTTCTGAAAGCTGAAGTACACTACATCCACTCAATCACCCTAGTCCACATATTTGTTGATCCCCCTCAAAGAATTCTAGTAGATTGGTGAGGCATGATTTCTCTTTACAAAAGCTGTGTTGACTTTGCCTCACAGATTGTGTTAATCTGTGTGTCTGATAATTCTGTTCTTTACCATAGTTTCAACCAATATGCCTAGCACTGAAGTTAGGTTTACTGACCTGTAATTGCCAGAATCGCTTCTGGAGCCTTTAAAAAAAAAAAAAATCGCGTTACATTAGGCACCCTCCTGTCATCTAGTACAAAGGCTGATTTAAGCGATAGGTTACGTAGCAGTTAGTAGTTCTGCCATTTCATATCCTTCATAACTCTTGTGTGAATATTATCTGGTCCTGGTGGCTGCTTATTGTTTAATGTATTCATTTGCTCCAAAATATCCTCTAACTGACACCTCAATCTGGGATAGTACTTTAGACTTGTCACCTAAAAAGAATGGCTCACATTCTTTGCTGTGAAGGCTGATGCCAAAAATTCATCCCAATGATTCTCCCAATGGCCTTGTTTTCCTTGAGTGCTCCTTTAGCACCTTAATTATCCAGTGGCCCCACTGATTGTTTGGCAGGCTTCCTGCTTCTGATGCACTTCACAAAAATGAAGAGCAAAATTATTTTATCTTTTGCTAGTTGCTCATTCAATTCTTTTTGGGCCTGCTTAATTATACTTGAGTTGACAGAGTTGATACTCTTTTCTATTTTCCTCAGTAGGATTTTACTACCAATTTTTAAAGGATGCCTGTTTGCCTCTTACTTCCTCTCTTACTTTGTTGTTTAGCCATGGTGGCATTTTTTGATTCTCTTACTTTTTTTTTTTTTTTAATTTGGGGTATACCATATATTTGGTGTTTTAAAAAAAGTTTCCATGTAGCTTGCAGGCATTTCACCTTTTGTGACTATATTCCTTGTTCCAAGTATCCTCATTTTTGTGTAGGTCCACTTTTTGAAGTTAAATGTGACTGTGGTGGGTTTCTTTTCGTATTCCCCGCCCCCACAAGCATGTTAAATTTAATTACATTATGGTTGCTATTACTGAGCAGTTCAGCTATGTTCACCTCTCTGTCCCAGTGGAGCTGAACCAGTGTATAGAAAGTGCCTCTTTATTAATTGACCATGCTTCCAAATTGCTGAGGTCACAGGTAGAAGAATAGGAAACCCCATCATGCTGCATCATTTTGACTATCTAATATCAGGGCTTTGGAGAAGAGTCTGGAGCTGGAGTGCGGAGCAGTGGAGCTGCAGGTTTTTGCCTGGAGCTGGAGTGGAGCCGGAGCACAGCTCCAAAGCCCTGCTAACTATCCCCATGGTTGATTGAAGATAAGGGGAGTCAAGATGAAGAGGAAGAATACTCCTGGAGGAAATGGGAATTCCCAAGAACAGAGGAGACGGTTGGAAACTGTGTATAATATTCTAGTAAAGAATGCAAATCTTCCCATGTCTACATCCTGAGACCCCTGCTTGGTCATTAAAGGTGTGATAATGCTCACATTGAAGCCACTGGCAAAAATCTCATTGATTTCAATGGATCAAGGTCAAGTTCTAAAATCTGAGTGTACTTGTCCATGCCTAGCACTTTGTTGTAGGTATTTTGATACCAAAGAGGAAATCTATCATAATGGGGTCCTGGTCCATGACAATACAAATAAAAAGAATGGGGTTGGGGTTTGGGTCTGGTTTAGGAAGCCATCCAAAGTTTGGATGGTTACTGTGTCTGAACTAGGAGAACCTCTTTAGTCTGGAACTGGCTTTCTTTAAGATTTCTGATACTTGCTGCTTCTGAATATGCTAGAACTACTGCAAGAATAGTCTTTCTTGTGGTATTTGAGCACTTCCAGTTCTGGTTATTGCTTGAATTCTGAGACTTTGTTTTCTTTTTCTTTTTTGTTCTCTGTTAGATACAGATACTTATATTTACTGAAATGTAAGTTATCTGTTAACAAAAACCCCTCCAATAAAACCAAACAACCCCCCACCCTTGTATATTTTATGAGTACTGATCACTTTCTGTGGCCTAGATCATTCTTGCATTTAGAAATAACTGTTTTGCCACAAAAAGAACGAGGAGTACTTGTGGCACATTTGAGCATAAGCTTTTGTAGGCTAAAGACCACTTCATCAGATGCATGCAGTGGAAAATACAGTAGGAAGATATATATACAGAAAACATGAAGAAATGGGTGTTGTCATACCAACTCTAATGAGACTAATTGATTAAGGTGGGCTATTATCAGCAGAAGGAAAAAAAAAACTTTTGTAGTGATAATCAGGATGGCCCATTTCAAACAGCTGACAAGAAGGTGTGAGTAACACTAGGGGGAAAACTAACATGGGGAAATAGTTTTTAGTTTGTGTAATGACTCATCTACTCCCAGTCTTTATTCAAGCCCAATTTAATGGTGTCCAGTTTGCAAATTAATTCTAGTTCTGTAATTTCTCGTTGGAGTCTCTTTTTGAAGATTTTGTTGTTGAATTATTGAGACTTTTAGGTCTATAATTGAGTGACCAGGGAGGTTGAAGTGTTCTCCGACTGGAACCTAAAAGTCAACACAAGTGAATACAGCTCCCAGGATTGGGACAGCTGTAAAGGTGGCTTTAGTGCCATTTTTTTCTCTATCCCGCTCAGTTACATAGAGTGTGAGCTTGGTACAGCTGAGGCTTCTACCTTACATTTCTGTGCTACTTGCTTCTGGTCACTATTCTTGTAAAAGTGACACATTGTGTGGCACTGGCAGAAGGGATTGTAAACCATCTGTGTTATGAATCAGCAAATTGATTTTAAAATTGATTTTTTTTAAACAAAAGTTTACTTTTCCAATAATAATTGGCTTTCCATCATATCCAACAATGACTTTGTGTATTCTCTTGTGGCTGTATAGTCTGATCTGTGAAGCACAACATCATGAATGGATGATACATAGGAATGTGTAGATCACGCTGAAGACTTGGCATAGTGCTTGGTTCTTTTTTTCAATCACTTTTTCACATCTGTCTTAAAGTGTTTACAACCTTTATTGATTGTTGCTCTCCATTCCGGTCTGTCCTTGACTGTGTCTTAAAGTGATCAATATTTATGTTTCATGAATTGAGATTCTCCTTAAGGGCTCTTTTGGGACTGGACTAGATGACCTCTCGAGGTCCCTTCCAGTTCTCTGATTCTATGATATTTCAGTAGCAAAAATCACTATTGAAGTAGGGTGTAACCAAACGTATCACATTTTAACATCAAGATGGCTGTGGGGAAGAGATTCAGAAATGTCAATTGCAATTAAACACATGGAATGAGATTCTGAGCTGCCTACACACAGACAGCAAGAACTAGCAGTCCAGGGGGAGCAGAGGTTAAAGGAGCTTTAAGCCACCTTTACACCCTTCCAGTTTTAGGCGGCTCCAAGAGCTGAAGTGGCTCCCTAACATAAAATTAGACAGTACTTAAGGTCTGTCTAAATTACAGCAGTCTGTCCTCACTGCTGCTCAGAATCTCCACAGTACTATGTGCTGTGGCCCTGCCTGAAACAAACCCACACCCTGCTCTCAGCACACCTCTGGGACTTGTTTGGGGGTCTTTAGAAAACAGCCTGTGGATGTCTTCCTCAATTCCTGCATCCAGGGGAATTCTCCATCAGCAGGATCTGGAGCTTATAGAACTTCTTCACGCTGCTCTGGCCCTTTTACCAAAATTAAAGGAGCTGAAACAAGGGTGCAAGTCTTCTAGTAAAATTAATTCATACACAAGGGACTAGAGTCTAATTTCAGTCACACCAATGTAAAACTGGAGTGACTCCAGATCAAACTGGTGTCACTGGGAGGGATTGAAATCCAGGCCAAGGGGAGTGTGTGTATCTGACAGCTGGATCAAACAGAGAGGCAGCCTCACTATTACTGAGCCTTGGGAGGAATCTTATCTTTGCTAGTGGTGCATTCTCAATCAATCCCTGGGCTTGCACAGAAATGAACATTTCTGCAAATGACTGGATCAGAATGATCTGTAGTTACATACTGTAGCACTTCTTATCCCAGGATCTCAAAGCACATCACAAACAACTGATTAAGCCTTACAGCATCCGTGTTAGGTATGAAAATATTACACCCTATTTATGAGGGGAGGGGAGGGAAAGCTAAAAGCTAGATTGCTCCATTCTGTGGAAAAACCTGTGAAGGAAGAAAACCAAGGGTCCCCTTGTAGGGAGTTTTCCCTGCTCAGTAGCAGCCATGGTAGGGATCCAGAGTGAGATAATACAGCTCCTAGATGTATTACCTCTCACCTAGAGATACTTGTGGAAGACAATGCAGGTGCAGAGCAGGAGATGGTGCTATGGAGAATGGTACTTCCACTACTCCTGGCCCCACTGACTCCTGAGAAGCTCCAGGCAGGCCTAGCACCAGCAAAGGTCATAAGTCAGGGTGAGGGGGACACTCTTGTGGTGGCAACTCAGCCCCCTTTCCTGTAGAAATTTAAGGAGGGCTTCCACTGATTCTATTGGGGGATGATGTGGGCTACAGTTAAGGGCCAAATCCTGCCCCACTGAAGCTAATGAGAGGTTTTGGCATTGATTTCAGTGGCAGCAGGCTTGAAAACTAAACCACTTGTCCAGAGTCAGAGTGAATCAGTGCAGAACCATTCTTTTGTTCCAGCTACTAAACAACACACCTTTGCTACTATGCAGACTGTTTGTTATCATACACTTGTACTCTGGCAGCATTCACAATGTGCTAGGCATTAGCTGTGCATGCGCGCGCGCACACACACACACACACAGCAGAAGACTCCGTCACTGCCCCAAAGAGCACATAATTCTGCAGCATGTGTATTGAACATGCATATATATTTACCTGCTGCCTCCAAAAGACCCTCCCCCCCGCAATAGAGATGCTGCATTCCATGAGCCAAACTTTAAATTAGGAATTTTTGTGTCTCATTCCTGTATGTGCTCAGATCCAAAATCAATGGAAACATTCAGCAACTCTAAGCTCCTTGTTTGCGTTCATGTAGAGCAGAAGTGATTCCCATATCAGGAGCAGAAAAAATGGGGAGAAATAGGCACACTGGGGAGCTTGGGTTACATTGATCTCTAACACACTGTATAATACTTACAGGTGGTCTTAGTCACAATGGAAGGACTGTGTTTTAGAAGTGCTGTGCCAATCTATTGTGAGGTATATTTTAATGCAGACATAAGCACTAGATATGTAACTCTTTTATGTTTCCAACAGGTCCAGCTTGAAGAGCTGCCATAACATCACACAGCTTGTGTTATGATTCATATTTTCCAATAATGCCTTATCTAAATGAGAGCCAAGTGATTCTAGCTTTCTAAGTAATGGCAGCTTTGTTTTATTTTCCTTCTTCATTTACATTCCACGGTGCCCAGGACTCAAATTTTTAAGTAGAATTTAACCATGACTTGAGAAGCTTAGTTATCAATTATGCACAATAAACAATATAGAAGGGGGAAAATGTTTTGATCAGAGCTATTCAATTCTTTCCTGCTAATCTAATTACAAAGTGTAGGTTCCCTGACAGAGCCGCCTGCTTAGAAACCGCTTTCCTCACACCTGGTGGATTGTTTAGACAAGCTTTTTAAATGCCTACAGTTTTAAAGGGGGTGGGGGGAGAAGAGATCTTTTTAAAAAACAAGTTCCTGTGAAGTGCAATAGAAAGAATTTAGTGGTTGTCAACATGAGTTTAGTATGAGGGTGCTGTGTAAAATGTGGGTTCAGTTTACATTGACCTTTGGTCATAGTAGCCTAAAACATTGTTTTACTTTTTTTTTTTTAATCAGCGTACAAAAGAAAATAGACCTTGGTGATTGTTTTAAATTCTCTATATATGATATATACATATATATAAATTATATGTGTGTGTATAAATTATATACAGATATATACACTCACACATCCGTACTCACATATTTGGGGTATTTATTGTTAATGACTCAAGTGCTCGGTCGCTCTGAAAGGGCAGCTTTGAATTGCAGCCCCAGCAAAACAGTATTTTTGAACTGTTTAGTCCTTGATTCCTACAAACAAAATAAAGTACCTTGTCGAATAGGGCCCATTGAGCAGGGATGATGGGTTAAGATGGGGCTACGAGGTGGCAGCGTGGGTGCTTGTTTATCAGGGAGGAGTTGTCAGTTGTTAGCAGGGCTGGTGAAAGGAGGGACGCCAGAGTCTGATGGCTGGGAGAGCATTGATGTGAGGTAACGGAGTAATTGGATTGAAAGTTAGCCATGGTATTTATGTCAGTTCACATTTCGTCAAATGAATAATATGAGGTTGCTACCTAGCCTAGGCCTTGGCCTGGGGTTCAGTTATAAAGAGTCTAGGCCTCATTTGATTCAAATATAAATTAATTCTCACTGGAGCATTGGCTGATTAATCTATTTGCATAATAGTAGAAACACTGCAGTGTGGTTACTTTTGCAGGGATTTGGACAAGAAAAGCTTTAAATTTATTTGAAAGAACAGTGTGTGAGAAGTCAGGGAAGCAAAAGCACCTCAATAGGGCTCCTGAAACCATTTTTTTTTCCAGACCCTGACGTGCTAAACTCGGGGGTTGGATTTGTTCACATAAGGAGTTTAATGCTTTCCTGAAGGAACATTATGTACTATCTGTCTTTTTAAAAAAAATTATTTGCCTGCATTTGGTTTAAATAGTTTTACTTTTCATGGTAAGGGACGTGGCGTATGATATGGTTGCTATTATAACATTCAATTCACATGCAGTCTAAGGAATAACGCATGCCCAAGTATGCAGAATAAATATTGAATTCCATCTAGGTTTTCTGGTGACATGATGAACTGCGAGCGCCAAACTTAATTATGATTCACATTTATTTATATGGAGAAGTTTGTTATAAAGAAAAAGAGGATGCTCAGTCTTCTCTTGCTTGCTGAGCAGGACTCTGCTAGCCACACGCATCTCCCAGAAACACTGGAAAGTGCACTGAGGGTAGCAGCACCTCCAATAGCGAAATGGAACTTGTAGGAGAGAGGGCTTTTTTTCACAGCCTGTCTGGCCAGAATGGATGTAGATGAAACATGGCCAAGCAAAGTCAAGATAACTGAAAATGTAAGTCCTAATCTAACTGCAGCACCAGTCTCACATTGATCTTTCAGATGAGACATAAATCTGAGGCCCTTATTGGGCCTTTGGGCTTTGACCAAGGGGTTTGACTAGATGACCTCCTGAGGTCCCTCCCAACCCTGATATTCTATTATTCTATGATTTTTATCATTGGAGATCACTAAACAAAAAGAAATCAAAATAACCCTGGTACATTTCACAAGGGTAAAGGTGTTAACTTTACATTACATTCTCCCTACCTAAATCCCCCCTGTGATTTTTAATTGGAAACAGCGTGCTTCTTCACTTCCTGTCTTAAAGTGTTATATAGTGTAGCTGTGCATTATTAAAGCAGTTACTGCTTAACCCCAGAAGTGGCTGCATTTCACAGTTGGGCAAAGTAATAATATACATATATGTACACCTGGCACATTTTATGAAGTATACTAGAATCCATTTAGATGAAAGCCATCAGATAAAAATCATAAGAAATGGTAGCATTAGGGACAACCCAGATATCCTCTGGAAAACTAAGAACCAAATCCTGTTCTCACTGAAGTCAAAGGGAATTTTGCTAGTGACTTCAGTTGGAGTAGGATGAGGCCCTAGTAAAGCAAAATGCAGATCTTCCCTCAAGAATTTTGGGGGTGGACTCAAGCACGTCTCTATTGAGGCACGCTAGATAGGCAGAAGTTTGTTTGTGAAATCCTTGTACATCACCAAGATGAGGGAAAATGGATGGTCTTGTGGTTAGGACATAGACCTGGGCCTTGGGATACCCAGGCTCAAGTCCCTTTTCAGCCACAGACATCTTGTGTGAACTTGGATAAGTCACACAGGGTATGTGCTCACTATAGAGCTCGACTGTGTGACTGGTGTCAGGGTGTGAGCAGCCACACTGCAAAGTCATACCTAAGTTATTGTATCTTTACTGGTGCTATACTGCCATGGGATTTAGCCTGCACTTCACTGGTGAATGCAAGTGTAAATAGGTAGGTTATCAGTCTGAGTGAAAGCCTCACTCAGGCTCTAAGCCCTGTGATACTCAGATCTCTGTGGTTCAGGACCCTATATTATTCTCACAGTAAATAAGTTAATAACTTAGTGCAAATTGATATCTTAATTGGTTAATAACATAGTAAAAGTATCCTGATTGTTTAATAACTTAGATTGATTAATGATGAAATCACAGTGTTTTAATATCATGTGCTGCAAAGAGCTCAGGACCCACAGTCTGAATATCACTGCTCTAGCCTGCATCTCAGGATGGGCCAGGATTGAAAGCACCACCAAATTTGCATGAGAGGGTTTTGTGTGGCCAGAAGTGGGGTTAAGGGAAACACTTAATTTAAGAGCCCAGGTTAACTCTGTAGTGAAGACATAACAGTGAAGCATTGCTCTGGCTGGTAACCCACCTGCTTTACAATAATGACTTAGGTTCAATCACTTGAATGCTGATAGTCCTCCAGTAATTTTCCACAATTCACCTTGTGTGCTCAGAAGGATAGGCAAGTTATCCCACAATTCACTGAGACAGCCTCAGAGAGCAGCTCAACTTGCAGCGGCATAAAAAAATCATGGAGATACCCCCAGAAGTTCTAGCAACACATATGAAGATGTGCAGCACCACAGGGGACACAGTTACTCTGGTAGAGGATGGCAGTGTGGCTGCAAACACTGGGGCACTGAACATCTGAGTTAACTGTGCATTGAAGTCATATTAGGTGATCAAGCCGGAAGGGATTGAGGAGTCTGGCTCTCTGCAATGTTTCCCCTTTCCCTGGTAGGTGGTGGGACTGAAGGAGATTGGTGTGTGTGTGGGAATTCCCTGCGGGGGGTACTTCAGACAGCTCTGTGGCTCTTTTACATCAGCAGAGAGCATCCATGGACTGAGAAAGTAATTTTTATAGAGACTGTTTAAAATTCTTTGACCTTTGTTGTTGTTGCTGTTGCAAACACTTTCCGTCATTTAAGGGCTGAGAAAGCATAGGCATCTCTGAGATCCCCAATGAGACATCAAGCAATACCACAGCTGATCTAATGTGATGTTCCTGATATGTTTAAGGTTAAAAAAAAAAAAAAAAGACTGTAGGAACCTTTCAGACGTTCTTTGTCCCATAGAGGGCAAAAATCATTTTTTTTTCCACTTTGCAGATTACCTGTAGGTAATATTTCCCCAAGTTGAGCTTTCCTCCTCCTCATCTATTTCAGTGTTTCTAAGCTCCAGTTTCACTGGGACTTGTACCTCACTATTTGTTGCTGGGTACTTCCATGTATTTCCTGTGTATGCAAGAGGGGGCCAGATCCTCTACTGGTGTCGGTAGGCACAGCTCTGTTGTCTTCAGTGAAACTTTACCAATGTACAGTAGCTGAGGATCTCGTTCTACAGGACTTATTCCTCAGAAGGAAGTCTTATTTCTCCTAGTGCCTGCTTTCCAACTTCTGCTCTTTCATAGTTAATGGGCCACTTTCATGACAATTGACTTCAGTGAGATTGCATGTGTGTAACTGACAGCAGATTTTGACCCAATTAATTTTAATGCAAAAATTAAAGGTGCTACCTGGAGGTAGCGCCTTTTCCAAAGCACTGTACAAAAATATACACACTGCTTCGCCTGTGGATGCAGCCAGCTCTGGGGAGGATCATGACATCACCATGCAGCAGCTGGAGAAAGGAAAATCTTGGCCAAGAGCCCCTATTCTTATAGAAAAATGATGTAGTATCTTTTACATTCATGCCCAACTGACAGCCCAACAGTTTTTTTTTTTTTAAGGTGGCTGTTGATAGCTCAGTGTTTGAAACTACAAAACAAATTGTTCCGAGTACTGATCACAAACCACCTACATTTGCAATATTTGTGTAGTTAAATTCTTGCGGAGGGGGGAAATGCTTGGGACCTGCAGAAGGTTAGGCCATACAAGCAAATGACATGCCTAATTAACAGAACGTTGTCACAGGATAATAGTGACCCTGCTGCTTTGCTTTGGTATTTATCAAGAATAAACAAGACCAAGGCAAAGCCAAGACATCTGCTTTCCAAACAGAAGACAAGACCTCAATTCTGTGACTACATTATAGTCAAATTACTCCATCTCTTTTACACCAAATGATTGATGTAGGTGTGGTTGTTTTGTTTGATAGAGATTGGAGCCACATGAAATAGGAGCTCAGTGCTTGTCTGATTGACTTAGATAGCAGACCTATTTGTGTTAGCCACAAGTAGTTTTTCTGTACAAATACAAGGTTTTGGTTCTTTTTTGCTAGAACACAGCAGAAAGAAGTGTTGCTTAGTGGACAAAACACAGTACAAGGCATCTGGACTCCTGGTTCTATTCCTGGCTCTGATTTGCTCAGTGAACTTATGTAAAAGTTGCTTCATTTCTCTGACCCTCAGCTGTCTCATCTATCAGATGCGGTCATAATGTTCATATACTTATTAACTCCCTGGGGCTGTACTGAGACTTAGATAAGTTTGAAAAGAGCTTTGAGGCCTTCATACAAAAGGCACCATTGATGTACAAAAAATAATCTTGTTATAATATTTTTCTTAACCAGCACTGTCTGAATGGATGCTTTTGTTTCTTTTACACTTTACCAGTAAACAAAGATCAAATCATCAAACAATCTGATTTTCTAACACAGATTCCATTTTGTGCTATATAAAAATTAAAGAAACTATCAGTCACTGTTTTACTACTTGGAGTTAACCTCAGGGTTAGGTTCTGTTACAGTGTTCATCAGCTGTTTATCTGATATTTTGCTTTTAATGTCGTCATGGTAAAGAAGGGAAGGGTAGAAGAAAAAGCCTCTTTCTCTTCCACACAACCTCTCACAAGATTGTAGTAATACTTTGAAGCAAAATAGTAAGTGCTAGTAAGGGACTGGTGTATGAATGATGCTCAAGTGGCAAGTTTGTTTAATGTCTGTTTACTTTAAGCCTAACTCTGGAAGTCCATTGCAAGGTAGGCAATTGAGGTTTATCCTGATATTTATTGTTACTATAAGGAAAGCCAGTCCAACTGGTTTCTTCAGCTAAATCTGTGCTGCACAGACAGACGAAGGCCAGCAAATGTGAGACCTGTGAAAGCACTTCCTTTCCTGACTGTAGCAAGGCAGCACAATAGTAGTTTTGGGAGATCATAAGATCTGTTCTAATCGGCACATCAGCAAAATAGGCCAAAAAGCAAGCAACCAACAGCCAGATGCAGGTATGGGGAAGTGCACAGATGCCCTCTGAATGAGGCTCATGGCTAGATGGATTTCATGGAAAAGATCCCCATAATTAAGAAGTGATGTCACTTGGGTGCCTCAAGCAAACTCTGAATTTTCAAAAATGTTTGGCTCAGGTTTGATTTGAGGGATGAGTAACTCTTCATACTGGCCCTCACCTCCCTAATCCTTTTGGTTCTGGTGACTTTTCTGCCCCAGATGTTCATCTAGTTGCCAGCAATGGAGAATGACAGTAAGAGAAGTGTGGTTAACCCAAATCTGGAGGCCAGCTGGACAATTCTAAAATGGCCTTGAAGTAAAGTTGCGTGAAAATCCTATTTACATTCCATATAAGCTGCTCATTCACTGATACCTTCAGGAAGGGCTTAGATTGGGTAAGCAGGCAGCCCATTTCTCTGAGGCAGTAAAGGAAGAGGAATCAGGTAGGCTTCCATATGCCTTTCTGGGACTCTTTTTTACATGCAGAAGCCTCACTGACTATGCTGCAACTTATTTCAATGCCATTTATAAAGCTGGGTTTGCACTCTGGCTGCCTCTGGTCTCCATCAACCCTTCTTTTATGTTCTATTTGGTTCCACATTTTTTTGTCGGTTGGGGATGAACAAATCTGTGTTTGACATTTCCAGCGCAGTTCATTACTGGTAAAAGGGGAACAAGAAGCTTGCCATGTCTGCTGGGTAAGTCAGATATATGACACTGAAAGAAATGATCTTCCACAGAGAGCTGTAGAAAGTTGAATGGCAGAAGTAAATAACCAACTATTCCACAATGGGATATGCTCAACAATATTTATGTGAGCTTTGTGCTCTCAGATACACTTGGATGGCAGTGAATTGTCAGTTACTATATCAATCTGCCAAGTATGAATAGATCTCAATGAGCTTGAACGTTCTCAGGTTAAGGAATCTGTAAAGCTGATAGAGATCATGCATGATATCGATATGACCTCAATCTCAGGGCGTATAAATTAAACCATTCCTAAGCCAGGGTGCCTGCTCACTCAGCAATGTTCACATGGAAACATAAGCCATTTTACAAACAGGCAAGTGTCCCAGCACTGCCTGTCAAACTATGTGTTTAGATATATCATTTTTATATTGTACTCATCACCATGGTATCAAATGACAAAATGAGAGGCTTACAATTTCCTGGAAAGTATTTGATTTTGGCAGAGAATCTTTTTGGAGGATGCTGGAGTTTGTACTGTCTTGATGTAATTTGATGTAAAATATTCCACATGCACCAAAAATGTCCAAATTAGAAAAAGAACCATTCAACATCAACAATGTGGCAACTAGAAAAACAGACATGTTAAAACAAACAAACAAACAAACAAACTATAATTTAAGGGCCTGATTCTGCTTCATTCACACCAAATGGGAATTTTGCCAGTAATTTCAAGCTGGGGTTCACAAAGGTACATATAGTATGAGTGCTCTGAGTGGATAAAAACGTCTCCTGTTTGCGTCATTAGTGTTACTGCTTGTAAACTGCAGTAACCCCTCTCCATGCCTTTTCCAAATCACAGAAATGTAGGACTGTGGGAGGGACCTTGATAGGCCATCTAGTCGAGTCCCATGCATGGAAGCAGGACCAAGATCCTCCCTGACAGGTGTTTGTCTATCCTGTTCTTAAAAACCTCCAATGAAACCACAACCTCCCTAGGCAAGTGCTTAACTACCGTGCCAGCAGGGCCAGCTCTAACTTTTTTGCCGCCCCAGGCAAAAAAGAAGACCGCCGCCCCGCCGTAACACCCTCCTACCCCCAGTGCCATGCCGGGCCGCTGAAACCCCCGGGGCGCTGCACTGGGCCGGGCCGGACTGCCCAACACCCTGAGCCCTGCGCCGGGCTGGACCACCCAACTCCCCAAGCGCTGCGCCAGACCGCCCAAACCCCCGCCCCCCCCCCCGCGTCGGGCCGGGCCGCCCAAACCCCCGGGGCGCTGCGCTGGGCTGGGCCGGACTGCTCAACCCCCCGAGCACTGCGCCGGGCTGGACCACCCAACCCCCTGAGCGCTGCGCCGGGCTGCCCAAACCCCCGGAGCGCCGGGCCGGGCCGACGAAGCCCCCCGCCCCCCCACTCCCCCCAGCGCCGCGATGCTGAAACACCTCCCGCGATGCCGAAACACCTCCCGCGCTGCCCGGCTGAAACAAACAAACAAAAAAAAAATCCCCTCGAGTGCCGTCCTGCCAAACAAACAAGCAAAAAAACCCCCAAAACCACCATGAGCGCCCCCTGCCACCCCAACTTGGCGGCCCCTTCTAAGGTGCCGCCCCAAGCACGTGCTTGGTCGGCTGGTGCCTGGAGCCGGCCCTGCTTGCCAGGAAGTTTTTCCTAATGTCTAACCTAAATCTCTGCAATTTAAGCCCATTATTTCTCATGGATGGAGACTGATCCAAAGCCTTCTCTTCCCAGTCTTGTGTGGCTCTGATGGGGCCAAGATACAAAGCTGACACAGTTGTTCTCACATTTTCCCTGCCTTCCTTCAGAAAGAATGGCTGAGGGGACAATCTAGTGATCCAAGAAACAACATGCTATTGTGTGGTTAGTAAGCTTTCCAAATTCATCACCTTATTTTCTGTTTTCCATCCCACACAACCATAGCTGCACCATTGGTAAATTGTGTCTTCACCAGTGCAGCTTACTTCAGTGAGCATATACACCTCTACCCCGATATAACGTGACCTGATATAACACAAATTCAGATACAACGTGGTAAAACAGTGATCTGGTGGATCAAAGCAAGTTTGATATAACACAGTTTCATCTATAATGCGATAAGATTTTTTGGCTCCCGAGGACAGCGTTATATCGAGGTAGAGGTGTGTTATCAATCATTCAACTGAGTTTCAAAGCAAAGGAATTGGCACTGATGCCAGTTGTAGTTTGCACCAGTGCAGCACACCTACACTAGGCCTTTGCATTGGTGCAGCTATGCTGGTGCCAAACCCTCCAGGATAGACAAGGTGTTAGGGTTCTCTGGCTCTCTCCTGTCTTTCCTAACCCAAACTGGATATATAAATAAACTCATTGTACTGTGTTTGGAATGCACAAAACATACTCTAGGTCAGATTTTGCCCTTCCATAGGAAAATCTGGTGGTGAATAAGAGATGTTATATTAATTTAGATGGACCGTTTGGGCCTAAAGGCATTAACACAACCCACTTACTGTCCATCAATAAACAGGGTTAAACAAGGTTTGGGGCTCGGTGTACAGAGACCTCGGCCTGCTTAGTACCATGGCAAACGCACGGTTAAAAAAAATCCTTTTAAACCTATTAAAGATGCAGAAAAGAGAAAGCAGTTAAAGTATTTTAAATACAAAATATTAACATTTCAGCGTCCCTTATGCCCTTTCCCTTTAGCTGGGGAGAGTTTTTAGAAGGAAAAAGTCCCTTGTTTAACAGTTTCTTAGACGGTAATAACTGTCTTATTTGGGAAAAAGAGAAGACGTTAGATGAAATGGGCTGGAGCTGTCATTGCTGTTGTTAAAGTCCAATCCCATTTCCTAAAAGACTGAACAAAACCATACAAGAGAGAAAAAAAAAGAAAAGACACAAAATGCAGCTGCTGTCTTGGGTGTTGACTCTCACTCGCACCCTCACTGCTGCAGAAAACACAGCACATGGTCTTATCAGCCGCTCCGATAGCTGGCAAACTTGTACCAACATTGGCCTGTTTAGGACATTACTTTTATCTGCCTCTTTCTAGTCACAGGCTTATAGCAGCATTGCAAAATGTACAATCTTGGCTGGCTAAGCCAGACTCTTATTAGCCAGAAGGAAAAAAGAGAGTGAGAGGAAACAGAAGATAAAAGACAGAAAAGGAAAAGGACACATCGGGGTGGGGCGGGGGGACCCATGAAATCTCACAAAACAGGTGGTGTTTGGGATTTAGTTGGAGCTGGTGGAGGTGGCAGTGTCATCTGGCTTCTTCTTTCTGGCCTGGTCCAGTCAGGACACATCTCAGGATTAGGAAGAAGTAGGTCTGGGTTCCCAGGAGAGAGTGGAGGTGACAGTCATGATGGTGAAGCTGTCTCCTTCCCCATCTCTTGTCTTTCAGTCCTCCAGCATTTCAATAGCCAGCTTTCCCCCATCAAATTCTCTCTTTAAGGACCCAAAAAGGGGAATTATTTTGAATTAGACTTAATTTCCGACACATCCATTTTGATTAATTGATTTCTGGTCTTTCACTGCTCTTGTTTACCAGGCATATTCCCAACACAGTCCTTAATTTATAGCGGTAGACTTTTTTTGTTTTGATTAATTCAGTTTTTCCCCTTCAACATTTTTTTAATTATAGGTTATTGTGACATTTTATGAACTTTCACTCACTTTGCACAGTGGAGCTCACAAGTATGGTAAATTTGTAGGCCCAGTTATAATAAGAGGAGAACAGGACTGGAGGCAAATTGCAAGATCCCCTCAAAAAGGTCCATCCAAGTTCTTCCACTGTATGGTGGAGCTGGCATCCCATCCTTGCAGAGAAGCAGGAGGGGTGTCTACACACGCCCTGCAATCCCCTGAAATCCACTTGGAACTCTGGATCTGATAGCTGCATGGAACTATCTGCTCAGAGGCCTTGTGCTCTCTAAATTGGCTCCAAGGCCCTTTCAGCTTTCCAGGTTTCCTGAACCTTTGGCCACCTCCAAAGCCCCATTTTAAAGAAGGGAGATTGCCAGTGCAGAGGGAGCTCTGCAGTAGAGTTAATACAGCCTCAGGGTGTAATAAAGTTCCTGTGGAATCCCTGCCCCTGCTAGGTGTAGTGCTTCCTAATGTGTGGATGCTAGTGCTATGGATTCAGGGATGAGTCCCACATAAGCAGCTGGCACTTTGTTCCGTGCAGTTAGCTGGTCTATAAGAGCTGAGGATCACCATTTCTAACTATAGCACAGAATGGTGTTCACTTCTTTTGAACCTCTTTACCCTCTAATCCTCATAGCAGAGTTGCTTCTTACGTCATAGTCGCTAAAGGTGCAAACTAGCTGGCAAAACCTGCAATTATAATGGGTTACTGTTAGTGCCTTTAAACTGAGAAGGCAAAATCCTTGGCAAGCCATGAATTTGAGTGAAAAGCTCTAGTGTACACACATCCTCACTAGAAAGAGAGGTGGATTTTAACATATGTTAGCTAATGTGTTAAAATCCCAGTATAGACAGGACAAGTTGTAATTTTAGCCTGTGAGGTAAAGCCTAGACTGCTTCAAGGGTTTATCTCGAAACCCTCAAATCAACATGCGTTAAAACTACAACTACCTCATCTACAGTAGGATTTTAACATGTGTTACTAATGAGTTTTAAAATACACTTTTTGTGCTATTGTAGACATGTGGCTAAGCTGGACTCTTATTAGACAGAAGGTAAAAGGATAGCAAGGGTATGTCTACACTATGAAATTAGGTCGATGTAATATGTCGATTTTTTAGAAATAGATTTGATACAGTTGATTGTGTGTGTCCCACTTAAGACCATTAAGTCAGTGGAGTGTGTCCACAGTACCGAGGCTAGCGTCGACTTTTGGAGTGTTGCACTATGGGTAGCTATCCCCAGTTCCCGCAGTCTCCGCCGCCCATTGGAATTCTGGGTTGAGCTCCCAATGCCTGATGGGGCAAAAACATTGTCGCGGGCAGCTCTGGGTACATGTCATCAGCCCCCCCCCCCCGTGAAAGCAACGTCAAAAAATCATTTCTCACCTTTTTTCCTCGGTTACCTGTGCAGAAGACATACCACGGCAAGCATGGAGCCTGCTCAGCTCACTGTCACCGTACGTCTCCTGGCTGCTGCTGGCAGACACGATACTGCACTGCCACACAGCAGCAGCTCCTCGCCTTTGCAAGTTAGCAAAGACAGTTAGCAGCCGTATTGTACCATCTGCTGCTGTCTCCTGGTTCCTCCTGGCTAGCCTAGATGAGGTCGGTTGGGGGCTCCTGGGCAGACATGGGTGCTCCTGGCCAGCCTCGGTGAGGTTGGTCGGGGGCGCCTGGACATAAATGGGAGTGACTCCAGGTCATTCCCTTCTTTAAGTTTCATCTAATGGAGATTCAGTCCTGCCTGGAATATCCGGCAAGTCTACTAAAGAACCAGAGAGGCAAACAGCCACTCCGGGTCAGAGCCCCAGACATCCCACTTCTATGATGAGCTGCATGCCATTCTAGGGGGTGCCCCTACAACTACCCCACCCCTGTGCTTCCTTCCTTCCCTACCCCTCCCAAGCTACCTTGGCAGTTATCCCCCCATTTGTTGATGAATTAATAAAGAATGCTTGAATTTGAAACAATGACTTTATTGCCTCTGCAAGCGGAGATCAAAGAGGGGAGGGTAGGGTAGTTGGCTTACAGAGAAGTAGAGTGAACCAAGGAGGCAGGTTTTCATCAAGGAGAAAGAAACAGAACGTTCACACCGTAACCTGGCCAGTCATGAAACTGGTTTTCAAAGCTTCTCTGATGTGCAGCGTGCCGGGCTCTGCTCTTCTAACCGCCCTGGTGTCTGGCTGCGCTTAATCATTTCATCTTTTAGAACGGAGTTCTGATAGCACAGATTAATCTCCCCATACAGCGATCAGATCCAGTACCTCCTGTTCAGTCCATGCTGGAGCTCTTTTGCGATTCTGGGACTCCATGGTCACCTGTGCTGATCAGCTCGCCACGGTGGCCAAACAGGAAATGAAATTCAAAAGTTCACGGGGCTTTTCCCATCTACCTGGCCATTGCATCTGAGTTGAGAGTGCTGTCCAGAGCAGTCACAATGGAGCACTCTGGGATAGCTCCCGGAGGCCAATACCGTCGAATTGCGTCCACACTACCCCAAATTCGACCCAGCAGGGTCAATTTCAGCGCTACTCCCCTCGTCAGGGAGGAGTACAGAAATCGATTTTAAGAGCCCTTTAAGTCCACAAAAATGGCTTCATCGTGTGGACGGGTGCAGGGTTAAATCGATCTAACGGTACTAAAGTCGACCTAAACTCATAGTGTAGACCAGGGCCAAGAGAGAGGAAAGAAGAAATAAGGTAGGGAAGGAAAAGGACCCCTGGTGGGCAGAGGGAACCCATGAAATCCCACATCCCCAGATGATGGTTGGGATTTAGATGGAGCTGGTGGAGGTGGCAATGTCATGAGAATGGGAGAATTGTGGAACCTTTAACTGGGTTTTAATTTTACCATTTTAGCACATGTGAAACTGCCCTTGGGATGTGTCAGGACTGAGATCCCCACTTTGAACTTTAGGGTACAAATGTAGGGGCCTGCATGAAAACTTCTAAGCTTAATTACCAGCTTAGCTCTGGTTCGGCTGCCACCATCAATGGATTCCCTCCCTGGGAAGCCTTGAAAAAACCTTCACCAAATCCCTGGTGAAAACAAATCCAAAAACCCCTTGGATTTAAAACAAGGGGAAATTAACCATTCCCCTCCTCCCTCCCACCAACTCCTGGTGAATCAGTTCCAACCCCCCTGGGATCTACAACAGGGAGAAATTAACTATCCCCCCTCCTTCCTCCCACCAACTCCTGGTGAATCAAGATCCAAAACCCCTTTGGATCTAAAACAAGGAAAAATCAATCAGGTTCTTAAAAAGAAGGTTTTTAATTAAAGAAAAAGGTAAAAATCATCTCTGTAAAATCAGTATGGAAATTAACCTTACAGGGTAATCAAACTTAAAGAGCTCAGAGGACTCCCCTCTAGTCTCAGGTTCAAAGTACAGCAAACAAAGATAAACACTCTAGTAAAAGGTACATTTACAAGTTGAGAAAAACAAAGGAAAACTAACACGCCTTGCCTGGCTATTTACTTACAAGTTTGAAATAGGAGAGGCTTGTTTAGAAAGATGTGGAGAACCTGGATTGATGTCTGGTCCCTCTCAGTCCCCGAGAACGAACACCGTCCCAAAACAAAGAACACAAACAAAAGCCTTCCCCCCCCAAGATTTGAAAGTATCTTGTCCCCTTATTGGTCCTTTAGGTCAGATGCCAGCCAGGTTACCTGAGCTTCTTAACCCTTTACAGGGAAAAGGATTTTGGAGTCTCTGGCCAGGAGGGATTTATAGTACTGTACACAGGACAGCTATTACCCTTCCCTTTATAGTTATGACAGGATGCTAGACTTTTTTCAAACCTTAGTTAGAATGTGTTAACTAACGTGTTCCAACCTTGCACCTTTTATGTCCTAGTCCAGCCAAGGCCAAAGAGTAAGCACAAACTTTACAGTTTTGTCTTTTTTTTTAAGTTAACAATTTAGCTATGTTATTTGACTAGGAAACTGGTTGAAGTAGGACAGGAGACCAAGCCAAATGGATTCATAATACATACTTGCATAGCTTTCAAAACATTTTTTTCTATTTAAAATAATATATTGAAAAATAATTGTATATTGAAGCTATTCCAATGAATATCCTTTCCTTTTTTCTAGCTGACTGATAATCTCAGGATATTCTAGAGAGAGAAGATGGAAATATGATATACGATCATATTGCCAAATTAAATGCTAATAAAAAGGTTGCACAAAGGTTTGGGGGTGAGAAAACAAAGAGCCTGTCCTCCTTTGCACTTCCCATGCAGGGGTCAAACAATCACTATTATATCCCTTGTACTTCCCTGAACTCAGGGATTGGTCTCTGCTTACTGCCCTCTGGGGCACAAACCCACTCCACAGGGAGCAGTGAGGAGGTTGATCCTGTCCACACTTGGCTGGCCATCAAGGCAAATGTAGTGGGTGCATTTGCCCTACACGCCTCCAACACAAACCTGTACTTTACTAGTACAATCTGGCCCACTATGAATGTTATTTGGGAGGGTTTCTGCCTGTTTGTACAGCACCTAGTACAATGGAGCACTGATTCTGATTGCAGAATTCAGTTGCTATTCCAATACCCCTAATAAATCACAATATAACACGTACTCAGCCATGACTGAAAAATGATTTTATGAAATAACACAATACAAAAGAGTAGATAATAGGATAGAACTTAACTGGTGTAAACAATGATCAGGTATAATTCAGCCAAGGACTTAAACATGTGCTTAACTTTAAGCACATGCTTAAGTCCATCCCTGTGTAGCAAAGCACTGGAATACCTAATCCATTAAAGCCTTCTCATGTCAAAATCCTTATGCATTTGTGCAGTCTCACTGAAATCAATAGGACTACTTGCATAAGTGAAAGTTACTCATATAACTAAAATTTTATGGCCAAATGCTGCATTGACATGTACCCTGTGAATCTCCATTGGCTAGAGCTGGTATTCACAGGGTATGTTTCAGCACAGAATTTGGTCCATTGTGTTAGAATTCAGTCCAGTAATCCTTACTCATGCACATAATACTGTCACTTCAGTGTGATGAAGTGTAGGAGTATTCACCTGGCCCAGATCTTCAAAGTTATTTGGGCTTCTAACTTCCATTGAACTCAATGTGAGTTAGGTGCCTAAACACCTTTGAGGATATGGGCTGTATGCTTGAATTAGAGCTTGGGGGATTAAGCCTTCTCACTTTACATTGAAAAGCATATAAAAATCTGGTTGCCCCATACACAAAATGTCTTTGGCTTGAAGGGTTTGTCTATACGCTAGAGGGCTTTTTCAAACTCAGGTTAATTGATTGCCAGTTAACTTGAAGTAGCTTTCTTGTTTGTACAAGGTAGTCTGGACATCCCACAAATGTTGGTGGAAAATGCAGTCTACCATGTACAGATGTGTTAGCTAACTTGAGTTAACTGGCAGTTGGGTCACTCAATTTTTAAAACTCTAAGACCTTTGAGGCGGGAACTGCCATTCACTGTACGTTTGTACAGCACCAGGACCCAGATGAGGCCTTTAGACTCTACTGCAATTTAAATGTTAAATAATAAAATATTGTATTGTTATAACTGTACAAAAAAATCACATGACAAAAATATGGTCTGTAATAAATCAATGTAATAAATCTAATAAAATACTAGAGCTTAACACTGATACAGTTTCTCAGTAAACATTTACTTTCCGAAAAGGAAAAATAAAAATCCTTGGCCTTAGTTAATATACTGTAGAACTTACAATTTTTGCTGTTAACTAACATTGGGTTATATTTTCTCAAATCATGAAAAATTAATGTAGAGTGATTATTCCTAGCAAAAGGCAAATGTCCTACTCCCCAGCAGAAGATGACTAGAGCATGATCAGAATTTAGTGCAAACATCTATTTTATCTAATCAGAGTATTTCTATCAGGTTTATCACGGAGGTATCTCCGTGTCTAACATAATCACCCTCTCTTGTTCTAAAACAAAGCACTAAACCAGTTATGCAGTGTTATCTTAAAGTTAGTGTTGGTGACAGTATTCAGTAAATTAATTTCAGTGTGCTTGTTAGTTTTAAAAAACAAAGTAACATTAGCAAATCAATAATTTTGGTAATCCAGCACTGATGCCACAATATAAAATACATACTCCTCTATGATGCTGTTAACTGAAAAGGAAGATAAAATTAAAACTGGCTAATAAAACGTGGCTTATGCAATACTGAATAGTCTAATGGTATCACAAGGAAGAACCAGTAAAATGAAGAGGAGACAGAAAGATGAGTGAAGCTGTGAGGGGGGGGGGGGGGGGACTTAAATTATTTCTTTCTCTCTCGTTCTCTCTCTCTCTCTCTTCTTCTCTTTTTTTTTTTTTCCATAGACTTTAAGAAGTGAACAGCCACACTGGTTCTTTGGAATTTGATCCTGGTCAGTATCACACAAATCTTAGGGCAGAAAGGTCGTTAACATTCCGTTAGGACCTTTTGAACTCTGCCCACTCTACAAAAACATCTTTTGAAAAGAACCGATTGACTGGCCTGTCAGAACTAGAGCAATACTAAATTAAAACGCTAATAAAGTCTTGTTTGACTAAGCATCTTGCCAGCAGTATTAATTCCAGTTGCTTTTGGATTAATAGTAGGTGCTACTTCCAAAAACTTTCTAGCACTTTCATATATAATATAAAGCTCTCACAAATATTAAATTTAAATAAACATTGTGCCCTTTTTTAAATCCTCAAAAGATAGGTGTTTTCCCATTATCGTGGGGGAACTTAGTAGTATAATTTAATTACAAACAAAAATGGACGCATTGTGAAGGCAGACAAAACACTGAAACATTTTTCTTTCCTTTTTCCATCATTCTCTCATTAATTGCTTGGATCTGTGAAGGAAAGGCCTCCAAGCCCTGGCTTTGCACAAAACTCATCCAAGAGTGAAGAGGGCAAGCTGAACACTTAGCCTCTCCAGCTGCCTTTAAGTGAATGGCTTTCTGAAGGGTATGAATGCTCTCTGTCTCTCCCCAGACAATGTAGGTGTTACTGCTCTGAGGGAAAAAAACAAAACAATAATCACTTGAAGGGGGAGAGAGCACTATCCTGGCAAGGGGAAAGACTCATTCTCAGTCATAAAATCATGCCTCCTTCATATCAGTAAGAGGGACTGGGCACAAAAGGTGACTTGGAATGGTACTTTCAGAGGGTTGGGAGCACTTGGAAAGTGACATGCTGTTCTAAATGAGATTGTGAGAGAAGCTGCGTTTTTCAGTGAAATAACCATCAAAAAGACTGAGCAGCACTTCTAAAGATTCATGTAGTGGATGTGTATGTTTTAATACTAAACCCCTCCCTCTAACTGCCTGTCCCTACCTTCTTCATTAGCATCTTTACAAACGCCTATGCAGCTAACTACTGAGATCACAGGATGTACCATTTGTCTGTATAGTATAGAATTTCCTATGCTAAGTTAAGTAAGTTCCTTTGCTAAGTACAGAAAATACCAGAGTAAAGATACTTAGTAGCAATGGCAACACAGCAACAATTTTAATATAGCACGCATCTACATATATATGTCTGATAAATATCTGCTGTTTGATCTCTGTAAAGTATTGGCAGGGATATGGACTTGATGATCTAATGAATGCTTTCTATCTGTAACTTCTAGCATTACTCTAAGCATTTCTAATGCGCCCATCGCTTTAGTATTTAGTGGGCACCTCCAGAGACAGTTGGCAGAAGCAGAGAGCAAAAAGGGAAAGTTGCTGAGATCAGATGCCTGCGTTTTTAACTCTGATCTTGTTCAGTTTGTATTTAGACCCTCCAAAGCTCTTTCACATTAGTTACTTTTGGTCTGAGCAGACCTTTACTCTTATTTCAGCACAAAGGGTTTAGGTGCCGTGCTTTCTATGGCAAAAAAGCCCTTGCTGGGTCAGAGCAAAATCTCTGCTTTTTCAGGAGCATAGCAACACAAAAGATTTAAGGGGGAAATTGTTAAAAGGGAAGCCCTTTTCTCTTTGGACTGAATGCAGTGGGGAGATTAAAACTTTCATTTGAGATTTTGCTGTATTCATAGTAGCGAGGCCATGAATAGGTCTAAGTCAGAGCCCACAGTGGTGGTGGTGTGCCCTTTTATTCTCTGGCACATCTTCAGACACAGGTTGTTTTGCACTTGAAAGAGGTGAAAGAGGGGGAATGTGGGATTTTGACAGCTGATATTGGCCTCTGAGCTCTTGATGGGGATTTTCTAATTAACCCCAAGGGCCCGTCAGGTGGTCAAAATGAAATGATTTCTGTCAGAGAGGGCAAAAAGTTGAATTTGTCTATTCCATTTCAATTAAATGCACCAGGGAAGATATTTTACATCACTTACGTAATAAAACCAATTTTGTCTCTGAAAAAGGAGTTTGGGAAGTTTAGGGCTGAAAGAACCCATACAAGTGCGAGATTTCAAAGAAATGGTTTCTACAATTTGGAAAAGTTCTTAGTATTTATATAAAAATAATGCTAATGTAGTTAAAAATTTGCAAAGCACCTTTGATCCCAAAGCACTTTCCTCAAATATATACATATAACAACACTGAAATGCAGCTTACTCTAGGATGGAGCACACCCACATCATGGTCCACAACCATGGTGAAATTGTAACCAAGGATACTAGGGAAAACCACTACTCTTACCAAAAGTCCTATGAGATCTTTATTGCACACACAACAGATCGGACTTCGATTTTTAAGCCAAAAAGCAGTATTGCAAAAGCCTCAAATCTGCTGGTCAGCTAGAGTGATGTGAAAAGATTTGTATATTGCACAATATTGGGAAAATCCACCTCTTTGTCAGTTTAAAAAAATGCAAAAGCTTTGTTGCAAAACTGACAAAAGGTGGGGGTTGCCAACACTGTGCAATACACAACTATATCATTTGCTTGTTTTATTTTTGTGGTAAGTGTAAATTTTGGGACACATAAGCAAAGGTCAGTGAAGCTACCTGAATTGTGTTGTCTCCAGCTGAATGACACCCATGTGATCACTGACTGGCACATTAGAAAGACACAGGAAGGACTGTGAAGAAAAGGAGGAAGGACACTGGGAAAAGAGGGAGAGAAGAATCATAGTGAACCAGTTAAAGTTGGAGGTGTTTTTTTTTTTTAAAGGAACCCTAACACAGACTAAGGGTATGCCTACACTACGGAGACTATACTGGCATAGCTAAATCAGTATAATTGCTGGCATAACACTGTAGTGTGGAAGCCCCCTACACTGACCGAAGAGGTTTTTCCATTGATGAAGGAATACCACCTTCCCGAGTGAGAGTAGCTACATCAACAGAAGCATTCTTCAATTGAAATAACTGCATCTATACTGGGGGCTAGGTCAGCATACCTATGGTGCTCAGGGATGTATTTTTTTCTCACCCCCCTCGACTGATGTAGCTACGCTGCTATAACTTTTAAGTGTAGACCAGGTCTAACCCTCCCCCCACCCATTCCTTCCATTGCTCCTACACATGGAGCCCAGGACAAGAAATGGTACTAGTATCTCCAATACACCTGATCATGGTTAAGGTCACTTCAGACAGCTATCTGCTTTGTCTGTTACTACTTCTAACTAAAGATAAGCCTCAACCAAGTCTCCAGCTCGGACAGCCCTGAATTTTATAAGGTTCAAAATGTGGATCTAAAAGTTGCAACTTGAGGTTATTTATGATCCAACATTTGTGCTAAGTAAGGCTAAGGACTGAGTATGGCAAAGGGGGCAAGAGAAAAGCAGTAGCCACAGTTGCAGTGTGAAATGTGACTATATTTATATTGCTAATTCATTTGATATTCAGCCTGTAAATCAGGGGAAAAGGTTGGGGTCAGAGTCGAAATAGAAAATCTGAATAGCAGATCAGCTAATTAAAGGCCTGGAACAAACGTGCAAAATTTTCATAGGAAAATCTTAAACCAGCAAAACTTTCCTTCATTTACATTAGGTTACAAGTTCTTGGACCAGGTTCAAAAAAATACAGTGAAATTGGGTTTAATTTTGAGTGAACATGGGCCAAAGCCATGCAAATGTAAGTGGGTTCAACTGAGTTTTACTCAATGTCCATAGAAAAGTGTGTGTGTGTGTGGAGCGGTGGAGGGAGGGGCATGTGCATGTGAGAGAGAAAATTTCCTCAAAACAACGAAGTTTGTTCCATCCATTGTAAATTAAAATAGTCCAATTTCACACCGCTCTAGTGGGTCGTCAGAATTTTAGAGGTGATGAGAGGAGGGAGAGTGGTCCTGTGGTTAAAGCTCAGGAGCAGGAACTCAGGAGATCTGAATTTAATTCCCAGCTCTTCCACAGGCTTCTGCTGTGATGCTGATATAGTCACTTAGGTCCAGCTCCTCAAAAAAATTTAGGTCTCTCACTCCCAATGTTTTTTAGGTGCCTAATGCAGTTGGGGCACTGTGGTGGGACGGCTGCCCCACGCCTGGAGAGTGTGGGCTGCGGCAGGCCTGGGTGTCTGCATATCCCGGCAGTCAATAAGAGAAAGGCTTGTTGCGAGCCAATCAGGGCCAAGCTCAGCCATAGAAAAGACTGCTCAGGGAGAGAGCGGTCAGTCTGTCCCAGGCCTTCAGAGGGGAAGGTCTGTCTCCAGAGCTGGGAGGCTAGCATCACGGACAGCGCAGTGCAGGCCAGCCTTGGAGAGCGGGAGAAGGTCCTACTCCATAGCCTGCCTGGTGGCAGGCCTTGAAGGAAAGGGCCTAGCAGGAAGAAGGGCCATTGGGGAAGCGGTCCAGAGGAACAGACAGAGGAGGAAGGAGAAGGAGGACAGCAAGGCTGTCGCTAGAGGGCCTCTGGACCGGGACTCAGAGTAGTGGGCGGGCCTGGGTTTCCCCGCCCCCCTTGTTCTCCTTGGCAGTACACCCAGCCATAGGCCGCAGGGAGCGGCCAGCAGAAACTACACCAGATCTCGGGCTGTAGGGATCAGACTTGGAGGTGTAGGACTGTTGATCATCCAGCCCCCGGAAGGGGGTGTGAATGGACAAAGGGACACTGTCAGAGGGCAGTGTTCCAGAAGAGGACACCGTGTGTCGGGAGCAACACGGGTCCACACGCCAACCAAAGGCGGGACGACAGATGGGACACCACCAGAAGGGGGTGCTCTACTGGATCGAACCAATTCCCCGAGACGACCAGTAGGAGGCGCCGCGGTGGTGAGTCCCAACATTGTTACAGGCACACAAATCACAAACCCCAGAAAATTAATTGATCACATCTGAAAATGTTGGCCTAAAGCCCAGAGCCTCAAAGTATTTAGGCACCTAATTCCCAGGGCCTAAATACCTTTGGTACCTTTGAGGATTTGGGCCTTATCACATGTGTACATTGATTTTCTGTGGTTTGTGTGCCCCAATTGAATTAGTTTGAGTGGTAGCCATGATAGTCTGTATCAGCAAAAACAACAAGGAGTCCTTGTGACACGTTAGTCTCTAAGGTGCCACAAGGACTCCTCGTTGTTTTCCCAATTGAATTAGGCACCTAAACACCAGTGGGAATTTGGACTTGATTTTCAGAGGTGCTGAGACCTCACAGCTCCTGTTAAATGGGATCAATGGGATTTGAGCATGTTCCCGAGTGTATTGTTTTTTTTCCCCCTTTTATCTGCTCTAGCAACAAAAATAAATGTTGTTGTTTCTTACTCTTGTTAGCTCTGCAGAGCCAACATAGCTAAGAGAGAGTGAGCAGACGATTCTTGTTCTACTATTTTATGCATCAACAGAATTGTTCTCTATAGTCCATTCATTTACATCTGTGCAAACCCACTGAAGGAAACCGATTTGCACAGGTTTCATTGATGGCAGAATCTGTAGCCAATGAGACTGCACCAGTGTCAATGAGGGAAAAATTTGACCTGCAAAACCACTTACGTTGATACATGAGATGAAAAGGACCGAGTTGGCTCAGTTGTCAAGGCCCAAGCTCAGTTTATGTGGCTGGCTAGGGCTAGAAGTTAGAAGGCACATTAGATATGAAATCGTTCAAATAATAAATATGGAATCCCAAAATACTATTTATGCAGAGCCCTCTTTCCTCTTAACTCCTTATGCAGAGTTAAATTCCTCTAATTAATTATGATGGCAGGTCGGAAACTTCCAAATGCAGATTCAGGGATGGTAATGATTTTGTGATGTTTGGATAGTGCTCCCTTAAATAGTATCTGATGATGATCTGAATAAACAGGCTTGAATTGGGTAATGTCACAAATTCCATGCTCAGAAGGGACCATTGTAATAATCTAATCTGACCTCTTGTATAAAACAGGCAATAGATCTTCCCCAAAATAATTCCTAGTGCATATCTCTTAGAAAAAGGTCCAGTCTTGATTTAAAAATTGATGACAATAATAAAGAATCCATCACAACCCCCCAGTAAATTGTCCCAAGGGTTAAAATTGCCCTTACTGTTAAAAGCTTATGGCTTATTTCCATTCAGAGTTTGTCTAGCTTCAACTTCCAGTCATTGGATCATGTTATACCTTTGTCTGTTAGACTGAAGAGTCCATTATCAAATATTTGTTCCCCATGTAGGTACTTATAGACTGTGATCAAGTCACTTATTAACCGTCTCTTAGTTAAGCTAAATCGATTGATCTCCTTAAGTCATTAGCATAATGCATGTTGTCTAAGCCTTTAATCATTCTTGTGGCTCTTCTCTGAACTTTCTCCAATTTATCAACATCCTTTGAATTGTGGGCACCAGAATTGTTTTCTTCATTATTTACCATTCCCTGAATTTTTTTGTCATCTGCAAACTTTTATCAGTGATTTTATGTTTTCTTCCAGATCATTGATAAATGTGTAGAGCTAAGAACCTGTACTTGAGAGACCCCAGTAGAAACATACCTGCTCAGTGACGATTCCCCATTTACAATTAAATTTTGAGATCTGTCAGTTAGCCAGTTTTTAATCCATTTAATGTGTGCCATGTTAATTTTGTATCGGTGTAGTTTTTTAATCAAAATGTCATTCAGCACCAAGTCAAAGTCTTTATAGAAGTCTAAGTTTACTACATGAACACTATTACCTTTATCAACAACACTTGTACTCTCATCAAAAAATTATATCAAATTAGTCTGACGGGATTTATTTTCCATAAACCCGTGTGGATTGGCATTAATTACACTACCCTTGTTTAATTCTGTGTTAATCGAGTCCTATCAGTTGTTCCATTATCTTGCCCGGGATCGATGCCAGACTGACAGGCTTATAATTACCTGGGTCATGCTGTGGCACTATGCCCCATATTCTTCAGAGAGATATGCTTATCATATGAATATGGCATAACTAAGATATGTTTTGTGCAAGATGGGTCATTTGGGATATCATTGGAAAGGTTATGATTTACTGAATGGGATTATTCTATTTATATGCATGTATCATTTATTGTATCAAAAGTTAGGACTATGAACTATGTAACAATTACAACTGTGTTTGGATCTTTGGAACACCCACCAGACACAATGCAATCAGCCTGGATGGGCCATTAGGGAGAACAATAGGACTTTGAAGATGCTAAACTCCCTCCTTCCTGAGAAGTTTCCTGGGTCGCTGCTTTGACACTGCAGGTCATATGATCATGTCACCTGGTTCTGAACACCACCTTGAACTACTAGTATTTTTCCACGAGTAGGGGGTGGGGATCAAACTGGGAAACAAAGGATTCCCGCCATATGCAAATCCTATTTAAGGCTGGGGAGTGAGTTAATCTAGGTTCATTCTTCACTGAATTTCCCACCCAGGATGACTACTGGAAACATCTAAGAAACAAAGACAAAGGGGAAGGGAGGGGGAGTACTGAATGCAGGCTGGGGATGGTGTCTGGCCTGTGAAGGATATACCTCGAGTTTTAAGCTACTAGCAAGAGTTGTATATCCACAAAGAAATTCTGCAACCTGCTTAGAACAACATTTAGGGTGAGGAATTACTATTTGTAGCCCGTTTCTTTAGTGTATTAAGCTTAGTGTGCGTGATTGTTTAAGTTGCTAGTAATTGCTTTGATCTGTTTGCTATCTCTTATAATCACTTAAAGTCTACCTTTTGTAGTTAATAAACTTGTTTTTTGTTTATTCTATAATCAGTTTATGTAATTCATAACGGGGGGGAGGAGCTGTGTGTATCTTTCTCCACATTGAGGGAGTGAATTTCATGAGCTTACGCTATACAGTTATCTGTGCAGTGCAAGACAAGACAATTTTGGGTTCACACTCCAGAGGGGGTGTGCACTTGAGTGCTGGGCAATCCCAAGCTGAGACTTCCCACACGGCTGATCTCAGTGTCTGTGTGCCTTTACAGCTGGGTATGTCCTTATCTGTGTGTGTTCTAGAGGAGGCTTGAGGGCCTGGCACAGCAGGACAGGGTGAGGGAGCCCAGGCTGGTGGAATGGGAGGGCTAAGTGGGACCTGAGTACATCAGGTGGCACCCCGGAGAGGAGGAGAACCCATCACTCACTCCATTTACCCCTTATAAATATTGGCACAGCATTGTCAAGATTGGCATGAACTGTTTAGCTAAGGACTGACTCAAATAAACTGATAGGAATCGGAGATTGTCCATCTTCACCACTGTGAAATTGCTAGTATTACATTTCGCCAAACACATGCTGCAAGCAGGACTGAGTTCTTCATTTCCGATTTGGGTTGCAGTGGGTACCGACAGGTCACATCAATCTTACTGATGCCTCTTGATTCAGCTGTTGTGACAAATTGTCTTTCCCAAAGTTCAGCTAAAATACTGTTGTGTGGGTAAGACTACTCTATTTTGCAGGTTGTTTGTACCATATTTTAAACCAGTTTCTGAGGGCAGCTTTCATTCAAAATCAAAATAAGCTGTGCAAAGAACACCGCAGTTATGGATGACTTTGGTCCGTGTAAGGTCCTGTCACCATTCATTCCCCGCTCTCTCCCCCCCGCCCTTCCCAGCTTCCCCTCCAAGTCCATTCTTAGACCTTGACACCAGGATTTTGTTTCACTCAGTACAATCTGTTGTTTAAGAGCTAGGCTAACCATTTCATTGACTACTCTAGTGCTTCCTTGATAATGACTGTTTCAGTTTGTGATATAGAATTTCATACGTTTTGTGTCTAGTGGAGAAAACAATTCTGGTCTAACAATGATATATGATATTAAAGATCTACACATTCTCACTCCCAACTAAACATTTTCTTCCCATAAGGAGGAAAAAAGGAAAACATGCTTCTCTTACTTTGTCTATATGACTATTTATGGTAGGACTATCGTCTTGGACCAGCAACATCTCCTCAGTCTAGGTTGTTTTCTTTCTTCTGTTGACTCATGTATCTGGAACCTTAGTCCCAGAGTTACTTTCCTTTAAACCTACCCTTAAAATGCATATTTTGTCTCTAACCACTGATTGACAATCTCTGATGTTTTTGGATGATCCACTGTATTAGGGATGCTATAAAAATATATTGAATTGTTTGAAGGCCAAATCCTGAAAGCCCTACTCAACTTTTATTCAGCCTTTCCTGGGAAAAACTCCCATTTACTCACATAATGATAGCTCAGTATTACAAGGGGAAAGTTGTTTCCCTGAGATCAGGGTGTTGTTGTTGCATCAGAGCTGAGGTCAATCCTACTTCCATTTCCAGTGAACCCATGTAAAGGGGAACAGACCTGACAAGGACCATGAGTTTGTTCAAGCGCTGAATGTTTTAGAACGTCAGGGCCGCAAACCAGAGGGATCCAGTTCTCTCACTGCTTTTGAAACAAACTTGGAAGAGTTTGCACAGTTCTGGTTCTGAACCTTCCTCTACCCTCCTGCAGAAAACACCAAATCCTCTTAGGCATTGGAGCTTCTCTCTAGTTAGCTGGCTTCTAGCTATATTTGTGCTGGTTCATTTTTGTGAGCGTAATTGTGAAAGATGATGGCCTCTCCAAAACACGTAGTGTTTATAGGAGCCTATGGACAATATTGGGCTATGCCTGCTTAGCTGTTAAAAGGGGTTCTAGAAGAGGGAACTGTTCCAACAAACCTGCCTTTCTCTTCCCAGTATTACATATAGATAGAAGCAAAATATAAATGCTCTTTACCTAGTAGTTTAATAGATATAAATTGCAGTATTGGGTTTAGCAATAATCTCAGGGCGCTCTTTGTTCTGTGTATGTATTTTTGTTCTTCATATACATGAGCATGTGCACAGTTTTAGTTCAGTTTTCTTAGTGATATTTTCTCTTTGTAGGTGTGACAGTGTGCAGGAGCATTGTCTGGTTGTTGGTGAGCAAGGTGTTAATCCCAGCATATCTTTCTCCTCCCCTTACACAGGTGCTCAGGGGAAAGGCTAAAGAATGGATGCTTGGGAGATCGTGGAGGGAGAATATCTTTTAAAATATACTCAGGGCCAAAAGACTGGATTGGGGAGTTTTCTGTTTAGTGGAATAATATTACATTATCAGAAACTACTTTCCCCATAATAACTAACCCCTGAGGCAAACACAGAGCCTAATGTTTTTTTTTAACAATCATTCCACAATCTTATGGACTTCCCCATCTTCCTGAGTTATGCTAACATGCAAGGTCACTGTCCTGTGCAATTTTAAATAATAATAACTAAAACCCTTCAGATGAAATTCCACAAGTCTTTTTTGTTAAACATGTGGCATCAAATTCCGCTCTTTCTTACGTGAGTGGAATTCCATTTATTTCATTGATTTTTATAGGCTGTTCTGTGGAACTCATTATTGTCGTATCTGAATATTTCACATACATTAAAATGTACACCCTCACAACATCCCTGTAAGATAGGGAATGATCCCCATTTTACAGCTGGAAGACTGAGGCACAGGGAGACTAAGTGACTTGTCCCAGGTCATACAGGTAAAACCAGGAATGGAACCCAGCTCTCCTGTGTCCTAGATCAGTGCTTTAACATAGGCCATCCTTCCTCTCACCACAAAGAACCACAGGCCAGATTTTGTTCTTATTTACACCAGGATAAACATGGAGTAACTCCATTGACTTCAGTGGACATTCACTGGTATATAAAAGGAAAATTTGACTCTATGAGCTTATACTGATATAGCTGAGAGTAGGATCTGGTTGATAATTGTTTAGGATTTTGGTGGTTAGGGTCTGATATCACTGAAATCACTGGGAGAAGCCCTTAATTCCTCCCACTGAAACATAGCAGGGGAATAAAACAGCAAAATATTGAGTGTGTTCATGTACAGTATTTTACAATGTCAGGTTTACGAGAGCGGGTTTGGGCCCTGGTGAAGATTTTTTTCGGGGCTCCCAGCAAGGGCGGACTGGCTAAACAGGGCCGACGAGAGGGAGGGGGAAGCCGGGGAAGCCAGGCCCAGAATTTTTTTGGGCCCCCCAGCAAGGGTGGACCGGCTAAACAGGGCCGACAAGAGCAGGGGGGAGGAGCCAGGCCCTCTTCCGGATGGCTGGGCCCCAGTAATTTGTACTGGCTTCCCCTCCCCGTCTTGTCGGCCCTGCCTGTGTATTAAGATGGGGGTGAGATATGGGCTCGCTTAGAAAATACCAAATCCCCACGAGGCATACCAGAAAATGGTTAGAGGTGGGTTCACAAGGAATCCTCTAGCTATGAGACTTCTCAACCTGCTGAGGACATTAGGCCCAAACCAATTGCCATTAAAATCAATAGTAGCTTTTCTATTGAGTTATTGGGTGTTGGATCAGGCCGCAAATATGGGACACACTGTATTGTATTGGTTTATGTATGTATGTGCCACTTTACTCTGCAAGATAGAATGTATGTCAGAGTCGTCCTCATGCCTAGTACGATTCAGCAGAGCTGCTCTTTAATACAGTCAATAGATGTCTGTGTTTGGGAAGTCAAAAGAATTCTGCTCCCTGACCCTCATCTAACAAAGGCAGTTAGTTAACAACCAATTTGTATTTAGTGATGAGAGGATGAAATATATTTTCTTACTACATTTATTTTGACACCGTCGGAACATGGTTCCACAGTTCTCATCTTAAAAAGCTGACTCCAGAGGGTATGGCGATATGGAGTTAAATGTGGCTTTGCAATGAGGGGCAGCTGAGTCACATCTATGCACAGCTTCTCAAATTCACCCCTTGACAACCCCTTAAATCTTGTTCCTTACCAAACCCTCAGTGCCTTAAATTACTAATCATCTTTTGGAGGAGTTGTATATTTTTTATTCATGGTTATTGACAAATATGTGTAATATTTCATACATATAATCTTTGCGTAATTGTGATTAAAACTTTAAATACTTTTTCTCCTGCCCATTGCTTCTTCCACTCTCCCACCCTTTCTTTGCTTTGTCTATTTAGAGCGTAAGCTTTGTGGAGCAACGACTGCTCTTGGCTATGTGTAGGTATAGAACCTTATAATGAAGAGCAGAGTGGAGCTTCAATCCCAGTGGAGGCTTCTAGGTGCTACTGTAATAACAATAAATGTGTTATCCTCCCAAAGATGTTTAAAACAATGTAAGCTCCCATGATTAGAGAGCTTAAGGGGTAATGTGTATACTTTGGGGTTTTAAATTATTAATGCTCTTATGGCTTTAAAGGTTAGGTGAATAAAGATATTGATAGAAGCTGTCCTCTCCATGTTCTTCAGACAATAGATAAACTTACTAGAGAAACCACACATACATCAGCAGTTTCAAAACCAGAACACTGGTCTTTAGTTCCAAAAAATACAATTCTTAATCACTTGAGCTGAAGGAGACTTCCTTAAATTGGTGGTACATCCTGTAACCTTTTGAAAAATCAGCCACAAGAGGGCAACATGAGCATGATTGCACACAAAGCCAATATGTCAGTGAGTCTCAAGCTTTTGTACTGGTGACCCCTTTCACATAGCAAGCCTCTGAGTGCGACCCCCCCCCCCTTATGAATTAAAAACACTTTAAAATATATTTAACACCATTATAAATGCTGGAGGCAAAGCGGGGCTTGGGGTGGAAGCTGACAGCTTGCGACACCCCACATAATAATCTCACGATCCCCTGAGGGGTCCCAACACCCAGTTTGAGAACTCCTGTAATATGTTATAAAGGGAGGAGGCAGGCTAAAGCATAAATTATGACTGTCATTGGCAAGAACTATTGGCCTAGATCTAGTTTGGCTTCTTGTATGTTTGGATGGAGAAATCAAATTCTTCCTATCTGGCCTACGTCTCCACTGTCTCGCACTTTGTGTAGCTCTTTAAAGGGAATGCACCCATTTTGCACAAGTGTAAAGATGGTGTAGAATCAGACCCAATGGGCCAGACCATCTGCCCCATTCGCAAGTGTGATGTTGCCACCTCCCACGATTTTATCCCAAGTCTCATGATATGTGTGTTTTTCTTAAAGACCCAGCTCCTGGTGTCATGTGAATACACAAGTTTAATGTTCATTTTTTAAAAGAAGTAAGTTTCTAGCCCTCATGATTGCAGAGAAAAGCTTGGCAATATGACTTGAGGTGTACCCTTAAAGCTTAGAAATTAGAAGGCAAATAAAAACAACTTAAATATCTTATTTTTAAAAACGAATTATTTTTTAGTCAGCCTCATGATATTTTGGAGCCTCCCTCATGATTTTTAGAATGCTTGGGTTGCCAGTACTGTGATAGTGTAATATCACATGGTAATTACAGCAATTGCTTCTATGAAAAATTAAAACAAATAATGTATTTTATCTATTTGCTGCTAATTCAACAGATGATGATTTTTTGAGGTGTATACTGCATAAGTTGCGGTTACTGTCCCAAGGTGCCTTTGCAATCTAAGAAATAAGAATGTTTGTACAGTGCCTAGCACAGTAGGTCCAACCTGATGTTTTAGGTGCTACTGCAACACAAATGTTAAATAAGAATATAATAGCCATTTGGAGAACTGATAGGAAGCTGTTTCCACAGAAGCATGAGACAACAGATGGAAACTGAAACCGAAAGGCAAATATTTGCTTGGCAGTCTTCCTTCTTATGTGGCATTTCCATTACTGGAGGTTTGCAACCATGATAGCCCATTCTGTATGATACTCTGTTAATCTCTTTATAGATTAATAGTCCTTTTGATCCTCCCAGGATACCACATCAGCCATCCAAGATTTTCTTTTCCTGCTTTGTTTTCTTCTGCATCAACTTTTCCTTCCAGTGCCCATAAACATGCATCACCTGCTGAACCTCTTAAAATGTTCCCTGCAAATTGAATCTTTCTTTTTATAAGATCTCTGACTAGTGCTCACTGAGTTCCAATAATTTCCAATACTTTTTCATTGGTTACATGGTCTACCCATGACATTTTCAGAATTCTTATATAAAACTGTAATTTGAAGGATTGCTGTTTATTTATTATTGATTGTTTGAATGTCCATATCTCACAGCTATAATTGATTTCTGGGAGCTGTCCCTTTAAATGTGGCATTTTATTGCAGAGAGTGAGTCTGAGAGTAACCTGGAGGAAATTTTGCCTGTGTTCACAGAGTGGAAGTCCCTGGTTGCCCAAAGGTGAGAACTGAATGTAATCAACACCTCTTTCCAGAAAGCAAGCCTCTTTGTTGATGGCACTTCTGGAGGACCGGATGTCTCAGGGAATTGCTAAGGAGCAATAGAACCTTTCACCTATGGCTGAACAGTGTGAATCCTGCACAGCTAAGCAGGGAGTAAAAACGGTTCCCATTTGATTGATGTTTGGTGGACCCTATATGAGATGAATTTGGTAGGTCTCATTTCCAGATCCTATAGCATAAAAAAGTTACCATTATTCTTTGCACAAGATTGTAAGTTCTTTGGGGAAGAGATTGTCTCTTACTACTCGATACCAGGCAAACTATAGTCTAGGGGAGTTTTGTCATGGTGGGGATTGCAGGATTTTTTGCACAAACCCTACAGGATTATCCTGGAGTCTCCAGAAATTAAAGATTAATCTTTAATTAAAGATGATGTCATGTGATGAAACCTCCAGGAATACATCCAACCAAAATTGGTGTTGTATTAATGTAGTTTTTAAAAACTCCTTCTCCTTCTGGCTCTGCTGCTCAGAAACCTCTAGTATTCTCATCTTGTTGCACACCACACTTTCGCATGGAAAACCTTCCTTCAATGGGACAAATCCAGTGGGCTTTGGATCAAGCCTTTACTGCATGAAGCAACCTCTAGTTCTTCAAACAAATCCCTCCCTCTCTCTTCTGTGAGATATTTAGCAATTATCAACTGAATACATTTTTTTTAAACTAAATCCACTGGCAGCGTGCTATATTGTGCATATGGGAGTGTTTTTGTTTTTAAAGAAAGCGACATGAAAGTGTGCTGGTGACAATCCCATGTGTCTTATTATCTTTTTACATCTCTGCCAACAAACACATCTAGTTTCCTATTAAGGCTTGTGGATAGGGAACTCTAGGCAATTTCTTGTTCTACAATGGACAGTCATTAGATCTACCACTGGAGGGTGTTCAAAACATGGATGAAATTCACCCCTGTGCAGCAGGCCAAAACAGGGCCTATGCATAACTGCAGGCCTACATAACCCTCAAAATAGTGCTTAGGTGAATCCTAAATGTCACATAGACCTTAAACCGGCCTGCTGAATGGGCATGAATTTCAGCCTAAATGCATATATTACAACATTACAGTTTACAAGTGTGTGTGTGTGTGTGTATGTATGTATGTATATATATATATATATATATATAAGGGTGAAGTTTTGACTTATGGAGGGCAGCGATGGAATCTTCTTTTATATTTTCACAGTTCCAAGAACATTAGTGGTTTAAAAAATGTTATATTCATCATATGTCAAGTTTAAAGATATATCTCAATCATACCACTCAATGACAGGACACATGAAAAAAACACGAACTTAATAAATGGCTTCTAAATATCTTAATTATTTGGGTGATTATTTCCTTTTGACCTTTCTCGATAGGCATCTATTTGGCATATTCATACCAAGAGATGTTTTGCACAGAGGGGGAAAAATGTTCACCTGTTTAAAAAGCTGCCACCAGGATGCTGACACAAGGAAAGATTCTTTCTCTCATCACCATATTATTTCCCTGAACACACTGTAAGTTCATCAATTTTCCATGCTTATGGTCATGAATGCTTGACATTACCATGTCTTTGCGTTAACAAAAAAGAAATTTCATGGCTTAAGTTTTCGCTAGAAGAATGGGGAAAGCGTGAAAAGGCAGCCAAAATATGGAGTGTCCTTTGTTCAACAGCAAGATTTCCTTGTGCTTTAATTATTATTGCTACTTAAACTTTAGAAACAAACTGACATAATATTAATAAACTTTTTTCTAAATGACACGGAACTGGCTTACATTCTGCCATTCTATCTAGTTTTCATGTGTGTTAACAGGATGAAATGCAAATTTAATACAATTTTATAAGCCTTTGGGAATTCAGAAAGCACACAAGGGCTAGATCCTCAGCTGTTGTAAATTGTCATAGCTCTGTTGATTTCAGTGGAGCTACGCTGATTTACACCAGCTGAGAATTTGGCTCTACACATTTCTAGGTGGCAATGTTTTCCAGTATTACTTTTTAAAATGATTTCAACAATTCAGTTGGCAATATTAAAAAACAAATAGTGATATAACGTTATGTAGGAAGAATTTGATACCCATATCTGAATCCTGTATACGCCAAGAACCCAAAGAAAGGGGCAATGTGTTGTTGCACTGCACCTGGAGCAGCCTGGGAGGAAGTGTGTGACTTCTTGTGTCAAAATGAGAGCCCATAAAGTACCTGTTTTAGCGTTGTTGATCTCAGACACGGTGGTGATGGTGACACATTCACAATCTCCCTCCTGGATCCCCCTCTGGTCTGGGGAGGTAGTAAACTGCATAGGGTCTATGCTTAGATACACTGGCTGGCATGTTGGGGTGAGGTGGAGACAAGTCTCTAGCTCATTCTATTCCCATCCTGGTAATCTATAGAAGGGAGCATGGGGGGGAAGATAGTGGCCTCTGTGGAGCCTGCTTCCCCTCCTGTGCTTCTAGCCATCAAGCGAATACCTGGGGTAGGGGCATAAGGGGCCACAGTCTGTCCCCAAACAAATTAGGATCTTCAGAAACCGTTATTTAGAGCTTGCTATTGTACTTTTGCTAGCTATTGGTTTCATATTTTCAGCTATGAATGTCCAATAGAAAAATTTATATAAACAATGTCATTTGTATGGTAGGGAAACTTGTATAAACGTTATGCCTGCTTTTAGCTGGGTTAGCAGGTGCTACTTGATTACATTCACAAGCCATAATCCACCAACGTTATGGATTAAACGATGTGTCATAGTGTTAGGTTTTCCATGAGCATTTAGTTAGTAAATTATGGGCTCAATCCTTTAGTCTGTATACCATTGACTGAAGTGACAATTTTGTCTGGGTAAGGACTGCAAGATTGGCCTATGGCTTTTCTGAGGCACTCACACAGGCTACTAGCTTGCAGGAAGGAGGCTGCTACTAAATTCCCTGGTAGACAGCAGTCCCAAAACAATTTTTTGCTAGAGAGAACTTGCAGTTGAGACTAGAACAAATGGACCTGATTCTCTACTGACTAGTGTTCCTCAGGAGTATCAGTGTAAAAGTGGCATAAATGAAAGCAGAGTCAGATGCATCTCATATTTAGGTCTTCTAAAATGAGTCCGAGCTACTGAATTATATAGCAATATTACAGTCTATAAACATTTACCTGTCGGTCTTTTAATTATTAACTGTTTGCTCCTTTTTAATGTTCTTTCACCACACTGCTAAAAGTACTAATAAAAAAACCTAGATAAACTATCCAGACAATTTATTATTTTACTCATAATAATGTTGCCAAGCTATAAATGGGTATGTTATGAAGAATAAAATGTTACAGGTAGTTGTATCCATCATGCTACATTTGTTTCTGTAGCATACAGGTACTATAAAGAGACAATACCATCTCTTTAGATTTAAATGATTAATTTTATTGCTATTTGCCTTTAGAAGTACTTCTTCTAGCAAGGCATATCATCTTTGCAGCTTGAGCTGGTATCCGTGTATTTGTTTTGAACTACTGTTCTCAGTGTATTGGGCTGATAGTTTCAAAGGATATTGTCTGAAATCAACAAAGTAGAAGATTAAAACACATGATTTGTGGACTTTCATTTTATGCTCATGGAGATGTAACTTCTTTAAGTAGATTTGACACCAGTAATAATGAGTTGTCTGTGGATGTACTTTGTGTTTGAGGAAAAGTCAGACTGTTTGAGACTGACATTCTCAGTTTTGGTACAGAACATGTACAGCTCAGACAGTGACATTGAGAGCTTCCTTAATGTAAATAGACAACCCTTGGGAGTGATCACTACCTGTTGCCCATTGAAAGCTTGGCCTTTCTGATGAGATTGCAAACTAGGGGATCACTGACTGCAATTGTTATGATACAGAAACTTGTCAGCTTGGAACTAGATTACAACCATTCATTTCACAAAGTCCATGAAGGAGGAGGTCTCCAGTAGGGCCAGGTGCCTCAATGGTAAGAGCTTTAAATGTGTACTGGGTAAGCTTAAATTCAATACCAAGGAGGATGAAACATGATCGGGGCTGTTCAGTCCAGTGAGCATGCATGATGCTGCATTCTGCCCAAGCTGCAAATGAAGGAGAAGCTTCCAGAAGCCTCTGAAGAGAGAATTAGAGGAACTGAGCCTTGTGGTTACAAGGCCTTTTGTTCCTGTTGCGATAAACTACTTCTCCAGCCTGTGCAAGTTACGCAGCTGAAAGAAAGTTTCTATATCACAGTTGTCTTCATACTTTCCATGGAAAAGGTATTATTAGTGATAATAGTATTTAGCATCTAAAATACTTTTTATACCAATTTGCCTCCACAATGACTCTGTATTATCCCCACGCTACAGCTGGAAAAGCCGAGCACAGGCTGTGACTCACCCAAAGTCACAGAAGGACTCATGGTTAGAACTCAGGAGCTCCTAACACACTGTCTACTGAAACACCAAGTTCTCAACTCATTCTTGATGGTAGAAAGAGTCAGATTTTTAAGAACGCCGAGGGGAAAAAAATGGGAGAAATTGTGTATACACTTAATTTGAGCCTCTATTATGGCATTTTTAACTAGTTTCCATGCAGTTTGCAGGCATTTCATTCTCATGACTGTTCCTTTTAGTTTCCTTTTAACTAGTTTCCTCACTTTTGTGTAGTTCCCCTTTTTGAAATTAAATGCTACTGTGGTAGGTTTCTTTGGTATTTCCCCCCAGTAAGGATGTTAATTTAATTACATTATAGTCGCAATTACTCAGCACTTCAGCTATATTAACATTTTGGACAAGATCCTGTGCTCTACTTAGAACTAAATCAAGAATTGTCTTTTCCCTTGTAGGTATTAAGATTAAGATTAGCTTCTCCAAGTAACAGTAATTAATGGTGCATAGAAATTTTATCTGTGCATCCCATCCTGAGGTGACATGTACCCAGTTAACATGGGAATAATTGAAATTGCCCATTATTATTGGGTTTTCTGTTTTTGTAGCCTCTCTAATCTCCCTGAACATTTCACAACCACTGTCACCATCCTGGTCAGATGGTCAATAGTATGTTCTTAAGGCTAGACTCTTTTTTATTATTCAAGCATGGAATTTATATCCATAGAGAATCTATGGTACAGTTTGATTCATGTAAGATTTTTACTATATTTGACTCTATGCTTTTTTTCACATATAGTGCCACTCCTGTGACCTATTCTGCCATTCTGATATGTTTTTGTACCCCTGTATTACTTGATATTATTGTTGCATTGATTATCACCGTTCCACCAAGTTTTTGTCTTACCTCTGATATCAATATCCTTATTTAATACCAGGTACTCAAGTTCATCTATCTAAATATTTAGACTTCTGGCATTTGTATACAAGCATTTAAAACACTGGTTAATATTCAGTTATCTGTCTTCATGTGATGACTCTTTTTCATTTGACTGTTTTTCTTTAGTTTCTATGTGTACTTCATCAACTTCTGTCCTCTCCTAGGATATAGAGCAGAGGTCCCCAAACTGTGGGGCGAGGCCCCCTACGGGGACACAGAGGAATGTTCAGGGGGGCACGGCTGGCCCCGACTGCTGACCCCGCACCCAGGCACCTGACTGCCAACCCCCAGCCAAGGCTCCATTCCCAGCCCTGTCCTCACCTCCAACCTCCGCCCAATCTTGTCTCCCTTACTCCTGTCAATGTCTCCCTCCCCCCCGCTTCCCAGAGCCACAGCCCCACTCCCGGCCCAGGCTCTGGGGGAGAGTGGCTGGATAAGGGTAAGGGGGGGCATGAGATAAAAAGTTTGGGGATATAGAGTATCCCCTTCAATAAATCCTCTCCTAAGGTATGTCTCTGTCTGAATCGTGTGCTCCTCCACACCTGTTGGCTTCCCCCAGACCTTAGTTTAAAAATTCCTCTACAGTGTTTTTAATTTTACATGTCAGTAATCTGGTTCCATTTTGGTATAGGTGAAGCCCATCCTTCCCATATAGGCTCCTTCTTTCACAAAAGGTTCCTCATAATAAACCTATCTCCTCCCAACGTCGTCTCATCCATGCACTGAGATCCCGCAGTTCTAATTGGCCTTGTGCATGGAACTGGAAGCATTTCAGAGAATACTACCTACCATGGAGGTCCTAGACTTTAATCTCTTACCTAACAGCTTAAATTTGGTCTCCAGAACCTCTCTCTTACCTGTCTCTATGTCACTGTTACCTACATGTACCATGGCCACCAACTCCTCCCCAGTACTGCACGTAAGTCTACCTAGGTGTCTTGAGAGGTCCACAACTTTCGCACATGGCAGGCAATTCACCATGTGGTTCTCTAGATTATGACCAACCCAATTATCTATATTCTAATGATCAACCCCCCATTACGATTACCTGTTTCTTCCTAATAAGTGGGGTCAGTGCGAAAGGATACCATAACATCATCTGGAAGAAGGGTCCCAATTATGGGATGATTTCCCTGAAACGCCAACTTGATGTTCTCCTTCCCAAGACTTTCGTCCTCCTCAACAGCACAGAGGCTGTCAGATTTGGGTGGAGACCACACTACTGTGTCCCTGAAAGTCTCTTCTATGTACCTCTCTATCTCCCTTAGCTCCTCCAGTTCAGTCACTCTTGTCTCAAAAGCCTGTACTCAGTCTCTGAGGGCAGACATCTTTCGTGTCTGGTGATTGATTTTTCCATTTAAGTCTGATGCTTGCTGTAGTAAATGGTAGTGTGAAGGGACATGGTTTAGAGTTTCACATTCTACCTAGGCCTGGTCTACACTAGGAAATGAGGTCAGTATAACTATGTCGCTCAGGAGTGTGAAAAATCCACACCCCTGAGTGATGCAGTTAAACTGATTTAACCCCTGGTGTAGCCAGTGCTAGGTCTAGGGGAAAATTCTCCTGTTGATTCTCCCTAGCTATTGAACCTCGGAGAGATGGACCCCTCCCATTGGCATAAGTAGCATCTTCACTGAAGCACTGCAGCTGCGCAGCTGTAGCCAGTTTATGCCGCTGTGCTTCTGTGTGGTTTATGTGTAGACAAGCCTCTGCTGACTCTTCTTCTATTTCTTTCCTCCTTTTTACATCTAAACTACTTGAGCGGCCAAATCTTACTTTTTTCTTGTTTAAGATCCTAATTTGCTCAGTATCATCCTGGATATGTGATAAAATATTTTTTTGATTCTGTTTTTTTTTTAATTACCTTACTTCTGCTGAATCTCTAGGAATATCATTGCTTTGAATTTTACTTGATTTATTGGCAGCCTTTGATGCCACTGAACCAAAAGTCCTTATGCGATATTTATGTTCTGTTTTGGGCCTTCAGGAGCTGGTGAACAAATGGTTTGAATCTTGTAGGTTAGATCTTTTGACTGTGCAAATGGACACAACTCCACTAACTTTCATGGAGCTACTCTGATTTACCCCAGCTGATGATCTTTTCCAATAATTCTTATAATTAATTTCTGGTTTTACATGGGGGAAAATTGATCTCAGGTTATCTTTTAAATTTGAGAGGAATCTCAGTGTCTTGGCAAAATGAAAATCAGATAATTATATTGTACCCTGCAATTTCAATTGGATACTATATTAATCATTCCCTTTTCGAAACTATTGAATTTTTCTGTTAAACAGCTGTGGTGTCCTACTGTACGTGGCTGTATTTCAGAGGTGGGTGGCGGAAGTCAAAAACTTTAATGGCACCAGATGTTGTTCTTCAGTTTGTTAAAGTATTAGAATTCTTCAGGATGAAAATTGCCATACAGATGTAGAATTTTAATATGCAGATGATTTTGATATTTATATTTGTTTCTGGTAATCCTGAGGACTTTTTTTGTATCTCAAATTGCCTAAGTAATGTTGACAGCTATATTGATGTCTTCTGTTGCTGCGAGTGGACAAGCTGGAGGGCTTGTTCATAAGGGTATGTCTACGCTGGCAGAGTTACAGCACCGGCAGTTACAGCGCCTCTCAGAGAGCGCTGAAGGGAAACCGCTGTTGGTGTTTACACTGTCAGCTGCCTGCGCAATAGCATATTCACACTTGCGGCACTTGCAGCAATATTGAGCGCGGTGCACTCTGGGCAGCTATCCCACAGAGCATCTCTTCCTTTTCCGCTGCTAAGCATTGTGGGAAGGTGGACGGGGTTGCAGGGCATCCTGGGTCCTGTCCCAATGCCCTGTGATACATTGCTTTCCATCCCAGCAATCCCTGTGCTTCCGTCCACATTTGGCACCATCTTTCAAAGATGTGTGTGCTGCACGCTCTGCTCTGCCTCTTCGTTCTGCAGGAATGGATCCCGCACCGTTGATCAATATGTTGCTGACTCTCACTAACACGTCATGAGTGGCAGTGGAGTTATTCCTTAAACTATGAAGGCCAGAACAGTTCAACATTGATCTCACCATGCGTAGTAGCTATGATATGAGATTGCTTGTGGCATTCATGGAGATGCTGACCACAGTGGAACGTCGCTTTTGGCCTTGGGAAACAAGCACTGAATGGTGGGATCACGTTGTTGTGCATGTCTGGGATGACGAGCAGTGGCTGCAGAACTTTTGGATGAGGAAAGCCATAGGAATGTGTGATGAGCTTGCCCCAGCCCTGTGGAGCAAGGACACAAAAATGAGAGCTGCCCTGTCATTGGAGAAGTGCATAGCGATTGCACTGTGGAAGCTGGCTATTCCAGACTGCTACCGATCCGTCGCTAACTAGTTTGGAGTGGGAAAGTCGACTATTGGACTCATGTTGATGGAAGTGTGCAGATCCATTAACAGCATCCTGCTCTGAAAGACCGTGACTCTAGGCAATGTGCATGACATTGTTGATGGCTTTGCACAAATGGGTTTCCCTAACTGTGGAGGGGTGATAGACGGCACACACATTCCAATTCTGGCACTAGACCACCTAGCCACTGAGTACATTAATCAGAAGAGGTATTTCTCAATGGTTCTCCAGGTGCTTATGGATCATCGTGAGCATTGACCTCCTGAGGTCCCTTCCAGCCCTGATATTCTATGATTCTGTGATTTCCCGGACATTAACGCAAGTTGGTCCAGAAAGGTGCATGACGCATGCATCTTTTGGAACACTGGCCTGTTCAGGAAGCTGCAAGCAGGGACTTTCTTCCCAGCCCAGAAGATCACTGTAGGGGAAGTTGAAATGCCCATTGTGATCCTGGGAGACCCTGCCTATCCCTTAATGCCATGGCTTATGAAGCCGTACACAGGGCACCTTGACAGCAGAAAGGAGCAGTTCTACAACAGGCTGAGCAAGTGCCTCATTTGGCGTGTGCCAAGTGGCGTGTGCATTTGGCTGTTTAAAGGCCTGCTGGCGCTGCCTATATGGGAGGCTGGACCTGGCCAATGACAATATTCCTATGCTTCTAGCCGCGTGCTGTATGCTCCACAATATTTGTGAAGGGAAGGGTGAAAGCTTCACTTAGGGCTGGACCACTGAGGCTCAGCACCTGGAGGCTGAATTTGAACAGCCAGAGACCAAGGTTATTAGAGGGGCGCAGCACAGGGCCCTAAGGATCAGGGATGCCTTGAGGCAGCAAATTGAAGCTGAAAGCCACTAATATTTGTTGCTATGCTTGGGAGTGCAGTGCTTGTAATGCTAGGAGGTGATTGTGATTGGTGCAGACAATGCACTATGAAGGTTTAAGAAAATTGCCTGTTGCTTTGCATGGCTCTGTTTGCTTTCAATTAATGGAATAAAGATTGCTTTCAAACCGAAACAATTCTTTTATTAAAAAACAACCAGAGGAGAGAGACAAACAAAAAAAACACATTAGCACTGAGGGGAGTCACTCCACCTCCCGCAGGAAGTGGCCAGTCCCCTTCCCCCCCATACCCTATGGAGGCCTGGGGCCCCCCCTCCCCACGGAGGCCTGGGCCCCAGCCTGCTCCACTGCCTTGGCTCCCAGGCTTGGGGGGAGGGGAGAACCGCCCCCCAGCACTCACCGGTGACGTGGCTGGGAGCCAGGGGAGCGGAGCAGGCTGGGGCTGGGTCGCTCTACTTACCATGCAGTGAGTGCAGGGACGGGCCTGGCTGCAATCTTCAGGGGAGTGGGGATGGGTCTGGGGTGGAGCAGGGGAGAGGCGGGGGGCGGGAAGAGATGGGGCATGGGCGGAACAGGGTGGGGCCCATAGGGAAGAGGCAGAGCAGGGGCTGGAGCAGCACGCAGCTGCACAGGGCACTAGGAAATGTGGTGCCCCAAATTTCCTGGTGCCCTACGCAGCTGCCTACTTTGCCTATGGGTAAGGATGGCCCTGGCAGCGGGTACAGACTGGAGTCAGGAGGTTGATAAGAGTGTATTGGCGGTGTCTGGGGGATGCATGGGAAAGAGTTTTGCGACAACAGCTGCAGGGGAGGGCGGGTGCAGAGTTGCTCGGTTTGCAATGCTAGTAGCACCTGGAGCGTGTCCGCTTGATGCTCCATAGCGTTTAAGAGCTGCTCAATGGCTTCATTCTGGCATGCTGTGTTCTCCTTTCTGTCCTTCTTCTCGCTGTCATACCACTCCTTCAATTCCTGTTTTTTGGCTGTGGAGTGCATCATGACCTCATGGAGAAAGTCTCCTTTAGTTCTTCGTGGCTGCTTTCTAATTCTGCGCAGCCGTTCAGCCAGCAATAACAAAAAGGGAAGCTGGGCTCCCAAGGTCATATCTGTGAAGCCAAAATGCAATATTTGACAGAAGCAATATTGTTTGCAACACACAGACCGCTGATTCAGTGTTTTAAAACACAGCCACTCTTCACATACCTATCACTAACTGGCTGATTCCAGGCAAGCACACATGAACCACAAGACCCCCAGAATGGTGAGTAGCTGCAGGGGCAGGGGAAATCAGTGTTCCAGGACCCTACTGTACACTGGGCACGTGGCTCTTGGGGAGAGCCAGCACTGTAGTGTGTGTGGGGGGAGGGGCTTATAATCATTACTGTCCCCACAATTTCCACAGGCTGTATTCATTATGGAAGATATCTCGCTGCTGAGGGTGAGCAGGGAATCAAGGGAGGGTCTTCTCCAAGACTGCAGCTTCCACCCTGACCCCTATGCGGCTCGTCTGAGTGCAGCAATGGTCCGTCTTCCGCCCTCCCTCCTGCCCCCCCGTGACAGCACAGTATTGCATCCAGCTCTTTGTAGAACTGGCAGCTTGAGGGCGGAGCAGCGGTTTGCCTCCTGTGCCTTGTGGTAGGCGTTCTGCAGCTCCTTCACTTTTACCCTACACTGCAGTGTGTCCTGGTCATGGCCCCTTTCTGTCATGAATCGTGAAATCTGTCTGTAGGTATCATCATTCCTACGGCTGGAACACAGCTGGGACTGGACAGCCACCTCTCCCCAAATGCTGATGAGGTCCAGCAGCTCAGCATTGCTTCAAGCGGGGGATCTCCTGATGCGTGGAGCAGCCATGGTCACCTGATGCACTGAGATGACTGCATGTGTCACGGAGCAAACAGGAAGGGGACTTTCAAAATTCCCAAGGAATTTAAGGGGTGGGGCTCATGGTTGGTCACCTGAGGGCAGGGCAGAAGAGGTCAAACCGTTGACCAGAGAGGCGAGAACAGGCATTGTGGGACACCTCCCGGAAGCCAATCGCAGCACGGTAATCCACCAGGGTGTCTACACTGGCACTGCAGCGCTCTACCTCCAGTGCAGAAAGCTGTACACCTCTTGTCGGGGTGGTTTTTTTACAGCGCTGCAACTGCACAGTTTCTGCTCACTAAGTGGCTTGGCAGTGTGTACCCCTCGGGAGAGACAATACAGAAAGCTTCTTTACTGCACAGAAACTTACCAGTGTAGACAAGGCCTAAGTTGTGGTAACTAGAGGTCTGTGCTGAGAACTCTTCCAGGGTTATGCCAGTAACCTGTAGCAAGGACCTCAGGGTTTGACTGCAATTCATCCTTTGGCTCCTCCCCTAAATTCTAATATTAAAATGCATTTTTACTTTTTCTTTCTCTAAATCTTTAGTATGGTGGCTCACTTGCAAATAGAACACAATGATAATCTTCTTCACAGCTTACTCAGCACTAAGGTGCTTGTTGAATTTTTTTCTTTTTACATTCCTCTAACAATGGTTATTAATTATTTTTACTTGTTTGAGCAACTGGCTTTTGAATTAATCTTTACAATTTTAGTTATCTCCACATCAAATAAACATGTAGAATATTGCACAGAATTATACTCCTTGTGTATTTTACATTATTCCTTTGACTTGACCGTGATCCTGCATGACTGCAACCTAAATAACGAATAATTTTTGTACGTAATTTCCTATTCCTAGAACACAAATTCTACAATCCCTTTTCCTGAGGAATGTAAGTTAGAGAAGAGCTTTGGCAATGTTTAACAGTTTACATCTCCACAAAAGTTGAACGGCATTTCAGAGACCACTTTTTGTAATCTGGGGCCTAACCTTCTGCCACATATCAAAAGCCTGGTACAAACAATGGAAGTCTGAGATCGTCGCGAAATAACGGTAATAAGAATCCTTTACAATGAAAAATGTTAGGAAACCTAAATATAGGCACTGCTACCAGCCTCCCTATAACAAAATACAAATTTGTGTAGGTGCAAATTATTTTTAGGATTAGTTTTGTTGATTACTACTCCTCCCTTATTCGGTCTATCATGATTAAATTCTCTCATCCTTCAAGTTCAAGGCCTGCATATTTTAGTCCTCCTCTTGAAAGAAGGATCATTAAAATAGATATGAAAAAGAATCCGTAATAAATACCCGCAATATACAAATTAAAACTGTAGCAATAGTAGACCTTTATTAAACATGCATCTCAAGATATTTGGGGAGGGGATTTTTAACCTGAAGCTCCTGGGATCATGTAATGTTTTGAGAATCTCAGCTTTCATTTAAAAGTTTGTTTTTCATTTAATTAGCTTAACTTAAAGTTTATAAACCTCATGGTCATGGAGAAAACCTAAAAAGTGAATTAAGAGCGCCCTAAAGATTCAAAACCTAGAAGGCATATAAAAGGAACCCCACATCATTTATTATTATTTTTAAATCTTTGTCTTAAAGATCAGATGTTCTGATTTGTGGGGAAGCCTGACTCATAATTTTTGAATGCTTGGCATTAGGAATACTGAACCATGGCAAACTGATCAAATCACACTGCAGTTTGTATCATCCAAATCCCTCCTCCCTTGTCCATGTGTTGCCTGTGGTCCTATAACACTCATTACAGAGTGTCGTGCTTACCTCAGCAAGTTGTCCCTTTGGCTCATGGTAGTAAGTACTGTGTGCCCCAATCCAAAGACTCCCCTTGATATTTATAGGTACTGGATCAAGTCTTATACTTGGAAGTAAGTATTTGTTGCAGGATCAGTCTCCTGGATTATAAAAACTTCAAAGCAGGTCCTTGATCACACCAGTAGTCCCATTGACTACTAAAGGACTACTCATGTGAGTAGGCGTTTCAGGATCAAGCTTTTGTCTTCCTTATCTATAAAATATGTAGCATTGTGGGCGCTGTAACAATACATGTATTATTTAGTTGATCACTTAAAGTACTCTGAATCATATGACTTAAGATATATCAATCAATAATAATACTGACAAAGCTGTTCCGTTGCTGTCAGGTAAAATGAACTCAAATGCAAAGAAGCAAACCTCTCCCTCACTCTCTATAACAAATATATAAGCCCTAAAATAGTAGAAGGTAAGTAGAAAACATGTAGCTAAATGTTGATTTCCTTCTCTCTCCCCCCCCCCACATAAGTATAAGTGATATCACTGTATTTTATTTATCCCAATACATAAATGATTATCAGTGACCTAACCCATGGCAGACTTTCCAGTCCTCTAAATAAGGATGCAAGAAGTTTCTGAAGTTTACACGAGGTAGAAGCTTGATATGGTGACAGTGGATAATCAAAATAAATAACAATAGTTTACCGTGCAGCACTTTGCTTAGGAAACTCAAAACATATTTATAAATTGTAACTATCTCCCTACACTTTTTCTATGGAGACAAAACTGTATTTAAAAAAAAAAAACCCAACAACAACCTTCATTAGCAATTAACAATTATATTTGTGGGTTATGCTTGTTGTACTAGCAGAGAGAAATCAACTCAACATGCATAAATCATCTGTAATAGCTGTGAAGTTGAAAGGTTCAATTGCATTAGTTAGTTTCATATGCTGGCATGAAATTAACCCAGTCTACAACTAGGAAAATGATAGTGCTGTGATAGATGTTTACTGTTAATTTAGTTAAACAATATTTCATCCAAGGGTCTTATCAAGCTATAAGACAGGCATATCTGTTGTAATTATATTTTACATCAGCAATGTGACACATTAATGAAATGTGTCACTACACCAGTGTTAGGATACATTTCATTAATGCAAAGCACTTTTGTTCTATGCTTTACATTTGGAAACAGATTTAAGTATTAAGTGGCTAATGTCTGCAGCCAGGGAATCCTTTCCGAATTTGTAACACTGACCAGAACAGACCGCATTACACTCTCCAAATGGTGCATTTTTGCATTTGAATGTCTGAATTATCCTGGTTTCTTAGAGACGACCACAACACCAACATCTTAAATCCTCAAAATATTGTCCGCTTCATTGAATGCTCGTGATCTAAGCATATGTGTAATTATTCTGTAATTCTCCCCAAAATGTGATTCCTTGGAAATGCATACTAGATTTCCCCTATTGTAACTGCAATGACTATTTCTTTGTGTCCATTTTTTAAAATACGGTCACAAGGAAGTCTGTGTGCCTTAGTGCACCGCATGTGTAATGATGATTCCTCCCCCCTACCTCTTAGCACGCCCATCAGGGGGAAGAAAAAAAACAAAACCCAAACTGCTTCATTTGTTTGAGGGTACAGACCGAGGTCACAAAAAGACCATTTAAGATAGTATACATACAACAGTGGTCTTTCTTACAAGAAATGGGCCTAATGTCACATACAATGGACTTATAGCTAGGCATGTATACAAAACTAGAATTTACAATTGTTACTAAACCTGGTTGTGGTAATCCATGCATACATATACTTCTGAGGAGGGGGAAAAAGGGTCCTGTGTAACTAGAAGTTCTGTAGTTATTTTGATGCAATTGATTGCATGTTTGATTTTTCAGAAATAGTCTACCAAATTTAGTAGGGAACTTTAAATATATAGAGACTTTTTAAAAATATAATCTGTAAGTAAGTAAATTCAGTGTAGGGGGCGGAATTCGGTTTTAGTTAACTTGGTTTTTATTGAGCACGGCTCAATAGTGCAAAAATGCATTATATTTTTAGTATAAACTAAAATAAACTAATCTTCATTCACAGATAAGAAAGTGTTTGTGTCACACTAAGCATGACCAAACTATATGGTACAAGGGTGGAGTGTTAGTCGTCATGTTTATTATTGCACTTCGTGTATAAATAACTTTATCTGGCTTATTTTAATTGGGAAAGATCAGACTGTACTTAGAAGTTGTCTGTGATGGTTTCTCTTAACTCCTTCCCTTTAGAAGTCCATATAATGATTTTTTGATACTTCTGTTAGTAACCATAGCATAATAATTCATCATTTCATTTTAAAGAAACTGAATTCATCAAGGTTGGAGTGTGTGAAATAGTTGTCATGAAACGCCAAAATCAAGTATTTTTGCAGTTCGTTGCAAATTTATAAGTAGAACTATTTCAGACAAAAATGTTGCTTAGATATATATTTTCAAGTAAAATGGGCCTTTTTTCAACAGACTTAATTTTAAAAAATCATTTTAATCGATTTTTTCTTTGCATCAGAAATATGAAAAAAATGTTTTTCCCTCAGTGTGAAAATAACTATTTTATCAAAAGCAACATTTTAGAGGTGTGAAACTATGTAAAATGAAATACAATTTCCACAAGAAGATATATGAAACAATAACGATAAATTCTGCAAAACTGATTATGACTAGAAATCCATGCAACAAGTATTGTACAATATTCTTTAAGGTTTGAGGGCTGCGGGTTTACAGTTTAAATTAAATGTAAAAATCTGAGTTTAAAAAATAATCTTAATTGGTAAATTAGATAAAGATTAAGCCATGTAGAATAGACATCTGAATAGGGGAAAATGCAGCTTTCTGTAAAATGCCCAGATGATTTTGCATGAACAATAATTTCTTAGTATATATAACAATGTTTGGAAGCTTTTATTATACTTATTCACCTTCATTATCCTATTTCAGTATTCACCATTAGTTTCATCCTGTAATCTTGGCTATTCATTGGCTTATTTCACTTATTAGTATTAGTAATATATTATTCTAAAAACCTTCATTAGTAAAGAAAATTGCATCGGTTTTGGAGGCAAATTATTAATTGTTGTCTGTATGGTTAATGTGAAATCTATTGCTTGTTTAAAAACAAAACAACCTCATCTATTGTTAAGCCCAAGTTACAAAGAGAAGGAAATTGAAGGAGAAGATGGATTACTATTATTCATTATTTCTATTGTGCCTGAAAATGGATATTAGGAGTACTTATGGAGTCCAATCTTAGATTCTCCTGCACTCCCAAAACTCCTGATGAAATCAGTGAGAATTATAGACAACCAAGAAATTCCAGTTTGGGCCCTTTAATGGTGACAATATTCCTGGTTTATACTCTAACCTCACTGAATAAGGAGTGAAATTCATACCAACTGGGTGTGAAATTCGTACCCCTTGTGGAGGATTTATAAAAGGCCATAGTTCCACATACATGAGGGGAAAAGTGCAATGGTTGTACAGAATCCTTCAGAGCCCCTATAAGCCACAGTGGTACCATTGCGGGTTAGCTGGGGATTGGTCTGTGTATCTAATATTCAGGAACCCTTCATTTGGGACAATGGCCCCTCTAGTGATTGTAGAGGGACTGCACAGTAGCCCTGTGGCCTGCCTTCAAGGTTGGATTTTGTCACCCCCATTCTCCCCTTAATTTCTCCCACAAAACCTAGTTACTTGTACCTTGTGCAGGAAAGGTGTTTATTTCACTGTATGGGCTAACTTTGTCGCTTAGATGCAATGTAGTGTAGCACTAAATATTTCCCCTCAGTCATAAATGGGAGACCAGGTATAGAATTACTGAGCATATCCAGTGTTGTGGGTATCTTTCTATTTTCATTTTCAATGGTGTGCAGTAATTTCAGTGTTGCCATTATTTATTTACTATTTGTATTATGGTAGGACCTGTCGATGCCCAGTGTTGTAGGCACTATACATACATACAACAAGAGGCAGTCACTGCCCTATAGAGCATACAGTCTGTAGACAAGACAGACAAAGGGTGAGAAGGGAATTAGGACACAGGTGAAATTACTTGCCCATAGTCCCACAGCAGGTTAGTCGCAGAGCCGGGAACAGAACCCAGATTTCCTGACACTTCATCGGGTGCCCTGTCCACTAGGCCATGCTGCCTCAAGTGTTACTTACTCTCTTTTTTAAATGGAATTACAAGCACTTGAATAGATGGATGAGTTTCACAAGTCTGATGAAACAATACAACAAAGCATATGGTATTTCAGTATAATTCAGAGTTGGACAGATTTCCTGTCAATTATTTTTGCTGATCTGTAAAATAAGCAAAAATTAATTTCCCAGGATTATTTGCAGCCAGAACCCAATGTCCCTACGTACACCACTGAGGGTATAAAAATGATTTAATGCAATGTGGCCAGCTCTTTTCTCTGCTAAAATAAGAATTCCTACACTATGTGTCAGTGATTTAGCATCTGAACTGGGAGAAATCAACAGGGTGACCTTCTCTTTCAACAAGTTGTCTGAAGTTGCATCCTTTTGCCAAAATCAAGGGGGAAAGTTTAAAGCACAAAGAAATAAGGATTTTCAATGGTATGCTTTTCGTCCTAGATTCATAGAGTGAATGAAAATCAAAAGCAAACTCCCAGTGACTTCAGTAGAGTCAGGATTTCTCCCATAAAATTGTTCTCTCTCTCTCTCTCTCTATCTCTCCGTCATATATGACAAGTATTTTTGTGTGTGTTTACAAATACTTTTACACACACCAATACATGTACACATATATGCACATACAAATCAAACCTAGATGTTATATGAATCTCGACATGAATTAGTGACTGGTAGGCAGCTATCAAGCTAAACTGGCTACGTTTAATTGTGATGACCAGCTCTCTGTTCTATTTTTTGCTATTTTCCCTGTATCGTTATATGGAGTGTTTTAGTCCAATATCCTGAAATGGCCAAATAAATGGAAGTTGTTCCCTATATCACACAAATTACTGAAAAACAAACTGTGGATGGAAAACCATCAGTACTGTGTGAACTTCACTTGCACGTATTTTTTTAATGATACCAGTCTACTCTTGGTTTAAAAAAAAAAAAGTTGATTGTAAATCAGCAAAATGGGCTGGGCTTTGTAAGCTCCAAGTTGGCAACAGCTTGTTGAGAGTAAATCCTCTCATGGAAGGTTTTGCTAATCTGAATAAATTCAATTTCAAAATCCTTCCTTGATCTAAGCTTGCTTAAGCTCTCACCAAGGCCTAAGGACCCCGAGGGTCAATTCCAATAACAAAAGATAAGAAAAATCTGCCCTTTCTCATATCTCTTTGCAGTACACTATAAGCTGTTACCTCAGTGCAAAAAATCTTTAGGTTTAATGAAGTAGCCTTTTGATACTTTTTAAGGATGAAGTTCAATGTTTCCCACCCTGATGCACGACTGCTCTGCATGCCACCCAGGAGTGATGTCATAGGGACCTTATATGCTCCTTTCCCAAGACTGAATTTTGCCTGGAAAAGGAGAAGCCCTTGAAATTGCTACAGGGAACCAAAGAGTCATAAGAAAATAAGTTAGATGGCCTTTTGTAAATGAGCTGGGCTAGTTAATAGTAAGTTAAGCAAACTATAAAGTGGAACTTCATTTGACTTGAGGCAGCTTCTGCTTGGTGGAAGGATGAGCTGTTGTGTTTGCAATGGAGAAAGTTAGGGTACATCTACACTACAGCGGGGAGTCGATTTAAGATACGCAAATTCAGCTACGTGAATAGCGTAGCTGAATTCGATGTATTGCAGCCGACTTACCCCGTTGTGAGGACGGTGGCAAAATCGACTTCTGCCGCTTTTTGTCGGCGGCGCTTACTACCACCTCCGCTGGTGGAGTTAGATCCCCGAGAGGTCGATTTCTACCCGCCGATTCAGGCGGGTAGTATAGACCAGACCTTAGTTTAGGAAAGTGGAATGGGTTTCTGGGTGAGGAGGCACTGTGGTCTTTGTGCTCAATCCTGCTCCCATTAATGTCAGTGGCACAGGTCCTTTCTTCTGAATCTTGCATACACAGGCTGAAAATAAACAATGTCAAGAAAAATTGCTTTATTTTTCTTCTAAATGCTTTTCTGTAACTTTTTCCTTTTGATTGGAGCTTTTCATGTTAAGCAGTAGCTTGGTCTCCTAGGCTTTTTTCTTATGAGATATTGGAAAAATAATATAAAAAGCCAAAGAACTATTGATTTTGAAAAAATGGGCCAGATCCTCAGCTGGTATAGCCCCATAGACATTAATAGAACTATGTTGATTTACATCAGCTGATGATCTGGCCTAATGTGCATCAGAAATCCATTATATAATAGCAATTATTAAAACTGTTGTAACAGAAGAGGCTGAGACATTTGGCCTCAACTTGGAGGAGAGGACATTAGTATGCTACCCAGAATGTCCACCCAAGGGATTGGAAAGGTAATTTATGTATATACAGAGAGGGAGAGAGAGAGAGGAGAAGAGAAGAGAAGGTGGAGTGGTAAAGATTCATAGATTCTAGGACTGGAAGGGACCTCGAGAGGTCATCGAGTCCAGTCCCCTGCCCGTAAAGATGAGGAGTTCTGTTCTCACCATGTTGAATGTGAGTTATACACAAGAGGATGGATTTTATGGAAATAATAGGCCTGTTCTGGCTCCCGCTGAAGTGAATGGAAGACTTGCCCTATATATTAGTGCGAGCAAAATCAGACTTAGTGTTGGCTTAGAACGTAAGTTAAAAAGTCAACAATTTCTGGTAAGAAAAAATCAGCTTTACTGCCATTGTTAGGAGCTCAGTATTGAAAGGAGTGGTCTGCACAGGGTCAAAATGTAATTTGGTATATATAATAGAAATGTTACTTACTATGATTTTATAACTTTCTTTGTAATTTCATTAGGAGAGGTAGATATTGTGTTAATCCATTTTCCGAGTTAAAATAACTCACTTTGCTTATTGTTATTAGGCATAAGTATCTAAGGCTAAGCCTACTGGAGACTATAAAATCTTATTCTTTTTTTGTTACTATTATCACTGTTCTTCTAACTTAGTACTTTAAAATATGTGACCATTATCTGACCATTAAGCATGTGTGAGACGCATTGATTCAAGTATTACCAATTCACATAACCTTACAGCAAGTCCTGTGATCTTTGATGTTTTCTTTAAAGCCCCAGCTCCTGGAGTCATGTTATTACATGCAAATTTCTACAATTTTAAAAATAAATTTCTAACTCTCATGGTTGTAGAGAAAAGCTGTAAAATGTGACCCAAATGCACCCTAAAGATTAAAAAAACAGAAGGCAAATCAGAAACAAATTATTTAAAACAAAATAATTACTTTTAAGCCTATGTCATGATTTTTTGGCACTTGATTTTTGAACATGTAGAGTTGATGATACAGTTGACATCAGTAGGTCTATTCGTGCTTAAATTAAGTACATGGCGTAAGTGTGTGCAAGATCAGGGCACAAATGAGCTTGCTTGTCTCTTAGTCCCTAGTGGATGCTTTTCATATCCCCAAAATCATTGTACAATTCACCACAATGGTGTAAAGCCTTGAAATAGCAAGAGTCCTACAGATTGTGATTCATTCATAAGCATACAGGAAAGGTGTATGGTCTTATCCCCTATCACCTGCAAAGCTAGGGAATGCACCCAATTAGTCATGCTTTGCCTCTGTGGCGGTGAGTAGCTAATTGGCTCCAGGCTAGAGGGGGTGGAGCTAAGCCACAATAAATAGACTGAAAAGTTCAGCTGATGGAGAGATAACAGAGAAAACAGGTCTCTCTGGCTGAAGGAAGCCCAGGGTTAGAATACACAGACAGAAACAGTGAGGTTGTGAACTGCAAGCATAGCATAGGCTCTTGTAGGGGAAGCCCTGTAAGTAGAAAATAAGAGACTTCGGTAACCCAAGAGGGCAGAAGAACTATTCAGTTTCATATGGACTTTTGCTTGGACTTGTTTATGATAACTTGGCTGGAGGCCTGAGGCACAGAAGACCTGGGCCAGAGACAGACAGCCGGTAGGAGATGCTGGAGGCAAAGATAGTGACAACATCCTGCACTGATGCAAGGGGGCACTCCAAGGGTGAGATCCCCATCCATTCTATTTCTGATGCCAGGCACTGTTATCATGCCCTCACATTTCAGTGATGTTAGAAGTTTATTTTGTTTTAAGTTCCCTTAATCAGCTGATGAGTCTCCTAAGCAGAAAGAGCTTGCTTTATGGATTGCACACATGCAACCATATTTGTTTCTAAGCTCAGCACTGTGAAAAGTGACAAAGAGTCCTGTGGCACCTTATAGACTAACAGACATATTGGAGCATAAGCTTTCGTGGGTGAATGCCCACTTCGTCATCTGACGAAAGTATTCACCCACAAAAGCTTATGCTCCAATACGTGTGTTAGTCTATAAGGTGCCACAGGACTCTTTGTCGCTTTTTACAGATCCAGACTAACATGGCTACCCCTCTGATACTTAGCACTGTGAAAGTGACAAATATTTTTTGTAAACTTAAATTAGGCTTTAAAATGGAACATTTTTATGGACAGAAAAATTATTTCAGTATTCCACCGTGCATGCACTTTATTGTCTTCATCTGAAGAGCTGTTTTCTTGCCCCAAAGCTACTTCATGCCACAAACATACAACAATTATTGGTATAAAGCTTTTTGATTCAGGACTGTAATATTCATACAGGGCTTGCTTACTTTTCCAATATTGGACTGAGTATGACTAAATGAAAGGAAAAGGGTTTGCGTCTCACCATTCAACATTTTAGGAAACCCACCAAGGTTCAATTTATATGTAGCTAAAAATGTCACTGCTGTTTTAGCTGTTGCTTAAAATCTCCCAGGCAGAGCTGGTCAAATTATTCATTGTGGATGAATGAACAGATTAATTTACTGTTTTTCTATTTTCAAATCATTTGTGAACGGATCTAATTTAGACAAAGATGCTCATTATTCATAAGTAGTTGCCAAAAATTTCACGCAGAAAAATGTCAGCTTAGAGTTGTTTGGAAAGTATTCTCTGACTCTGATTGCAATGGGTAATTGGTCACCTGCATCCGAGGTATTGCTTTTGCTCTGTGACTGCCTGAAACTTTTAAAAGAAGAGAAGTGAATAATACAGAGTCTGGTTGGACTTCCCAGGGGAATAAACATTTGTGCCACTATGTGTGTGAAACTTTTTCAGTTTCAGATTAAACCATTGGTCAACTGAAGACTCTTCAGCCACAAATAAAGTGGCCTCATCCATAAGAGTAGGGTTAATTCACCCTCTTTATTTGTTAAAATATTTCAGTGTTGCTAAATCTCATGATTTTATTGTAAGTTTTGTGATTTTGTGTATGTGTATGTTTATCTTTTAGCCCCAGCTCCTGGAGGCATGAGATTGTGAGAATCTCAGCTTTCGTTTTAAAAAATGTATAGTTCTATCCTTTGTGGTTGCAAAAGAAAGCTTGAAACTGTGTTCTAAATGCACCCTAACGGCTCAGAAACCAAAAGGCAAAAGGCATATCTGAAACCAAACTGATATTTGAAAATCACTTATTTTATTTTCAACCAGTTCAGTTTTCAGGTAAAACTACCAAAAGATGAGAAGAAGGGCTTCATCTGATGTACCACACGATCTCCTAGCCACGATCTCCTAGCCACTGTGTTTATCTCAGCGGTGAGGATTGGGCTAAGATCAGATGCAAAATTAATAACCACAAGAAACTAAATAGTGACTTTTCCACTGATTCTTCACAAGCATGACCAGATCCAATGATTATTTGCTGTTGGGGAGGCAAACACGTGTCTGCTTGATGCAGAGCATTGTTTAATGTGTGCTCAGTAAAGAGTTGCTTCCTTCCATAAGGGTGAAGACATTTGTTATGCATTTCTGTGCTAGATAATAGTAAAGAGGAGTGTACACTGTGGCAGAGGACAATGCACAGGGTTGCGGAGTAGCATGTGTACATCACCAATACTCTCAGGTGGAGTATGGGGCTCTCTTATTGGCTGAAAGTAAATCACAGAAAATGGAGATCCTGTTAGTACCAGGTATCAGAAACATAAGTGGAGAATAAATGCATGAAATGTGTTAACAAATAAGGCAGAGGGGAGAGAGGTTTCTCATAAATTACAGCCCCTATTCCATCTAATTTTCAATGATTCACGGGCCTCCCTCCACCACTCAGCAAGCATGTGTCATAATTACCACACTAGCATTGTCATGATGGACTGCACACAGCTGCCCTGTCTGAAACCCATATGCTACAAAAGTACAGATACAGTCACATTGTGTCTCCTGAAGTCCATGAGAATTAATTACTCTAAAACAAGATTTCCAGGCCAGTCTACCTAGGTATTGGCTGCGTTAAGTTGCCCCCTATCCAAACATCCATGGGTGGTGAGGGCCAGTCTAGTCTGTGCATTTCCAGATGGCATAAGGGATAGGACTAATAAGTTGCTGGTCTTGTTTCCCAGGACCACCACATTGGTCTGGTTGCATTACTCCTTCCTGTGAGTGAGCACCATCAACTCCTTCCTCATCTTTACTGTCATTAGTTGGGGGCCCGAATTCTATGAAGGGTATTCCACGTCTCATGGCTATGTTATGTTGCATACATCACACTAGATTGTGATTGGTGATGTATTACCAATCTGAGAAAGTGGCCCTAAATAAGGCCAGCGTAATCCTATGGTGATAAATGGGATCCATGTGAGACCGTGTATCCCAGCATACTGCTTGACCACTTGTGTGTGCTCTCCCAAACTGCAGCACACACATGTGAACACACACACACTCTTTGTACATATTGTCACCACTCTGCCTAGCAGCAGCAGATTTTGGAACCTTGAAGGTCAGTTTGCTGTTGGAGGAAAAATGAGTGACACGGAGTCTGGGTATTTTTTCTGCATAACATTATTATTAATATCACAGTACCTCATTTTATTTACACTGAATACACCAGTCCCTGAGCAGAAATGATCACAAACAACCGGCAGGCAATCTCCTCTTTCCCCCTGGTTCCCAGGGATGCCACAGGAACAATTCTGCCACAAGAACTGACTCTAGTTAGAGAGATTAAGCCATTTAGCCATCAGCTGTCCCCTGAAAAATACTACTTTCCCTTTCCTCACCTCAGACTTCTGTCCACTAGCCAAAATCATTATCTCCTCCTCTCCCTAGGATCCCAAATCCAAAAATCAAATGAATGGTTTCTCCCTTCCCCTCCATAACTTCCTAAAAACTTGGCTGATCCTAGAACCTTTTCCTTCATAAAAGTTTCTTTTTTTGTCATTTAGGATAATAATTGACCTAAAAGACTTAGTTATTAGCCTTTTTTTAACCTAGGATTTGAAAGAGAATCCTAGATTATAGTGGGTCTGAAGAACTGTTACCTTTGTAGTCTGCCTGGACACTCAGTATCATGTTGCTCCATAGTTTCCATTTCCATAATTCTTTGATTTTTGATGGCAGTCCCGAGGTCCTGGAAAATCACACAAAAGCCTGACTTGGGCTAATGGTCTGATGTTATGCAGGCCTCTTACCCCTCCCCTCCAGGAAAAAAATCAGACTCCTCTCCTTCCCTTCATAACATTAATTTCTTCTCCTCACCAAATCTCTTTCCTTCCATGGCAAATTCAACTCCCCTTCCCAACATCTTCTGTTCTAAATGCGTTTCTGCTCCCCCCAGCCCCCACATGTGATAGAAACACCAGAGGGGGCCTATAGACCTGACCATAAATGGAGGATGGAGGCAGAGGGTCACTTCTCTCCTCGGCTACAGATAGAAAGGCAGGATTGGCTGTCTATGAGCTTGACTTGCTTCTGGATGGCAAGGTGCAGGGTTAGGACAGAGGCATCAAGTCTCCCTAGTATATCATTATCATCAGTCCTGATTTGGCCAGGACAGGCCCAGGTTTTTACAAATGGTCCATAAGAGAAATTACCTTAGTGGGGTAATTGTGCATATGGCAGAAAAGCAGCTCTGGCAGGGCTCTGAGAGGCCAGTAAGGGGATTTGGCTAGAGGACAGATACTCTAGTTTCTACTAACAGAGAATTTTGAGGTTAGGATGGAAGCAGAGTTAATTGGGGAGGAACTTATTTTATGTATTGTGAGGTAAAGAAGACAGGAATAATTTGTGTGTGTGTTTTGAATTTATTTGTCTGGAGTGGGGGACACTGGGGATGGGAAGGGAGCTGACAATGGGGTGAGGATGCACAGAAGGACCCTGAAGACTTGCCCAACACCCAGGTGAGAGGGAAAATAAGGGGGAAGCCTGGAGGGAGGAATAGCAGGCTTTCCTACTGTAGGTAAGAAGAGACCCCTCTTAAGAGAAGAGTGGGTTTCATGGTTTCTGGCTGCTTAGCTGAACTCCCACAACCTTCTGAGGCCTTGAAAATTGAAATATCCTATTTAAATCATCTAACGTTCCTTTGGGTTACACACACACAGCACCCCTTGCCTCAGTTTCTTCTCAGAATTGTCCCAGGATTTTTTTTTAAATGGCAACTCTGCTCATGGTAGATGGTGCATTGGACCTGAGCAGGTGGGATGCATCCGAGGTCAAGGCATTGCCTGGAGGAAGTCTCAGGAAGGGGTGATGTTTCATTTACCTTCAACCAGCTGCTGAGTCACCTTACTGTTCTTCTGCCATTTGTTGGGAAGAGGGAGAGGAGCATTCAGTGCAGGAAGACCGGATCTGTGATAGCAAAAAGTGGAGCAGCCTTGCAATTGGATAAGAAAGCAACCCATTAGGCAAGTGCTTGCACAGCCAGCATCCCAGTTTGGGCTGGCATGTGTATTATAAAATACATGATATACAATACTGCCACTAACAAAATCAGCTCTTTGGGGAATTTTCCAATTGTTGCTAGTGCCACGACAAAGTTAATTACCATGGTGTTATCAATGCAGATTGCTTTTTAACGATGCCCACTGCACACTAAGTTACAACTTTACCTAGTGATGCACACAAAGAAAATACCATGTATGTGAAATATAATTTTTGCATTTCTTAATATTTTGTGATTAATGGTGCAACTGTAACATAGTTTTTTGCATTTAGTCTCCTAGATTATTTTTAAAGAGAATGGGGTAGAAAAGGCTGTGGGAGGTGATGGGGGTTGAAAGGCTTTGTGCTTAAAAATGTTTGCATTTAAATTGTCCCAATTAAGCAGTGAAATTCATAGCTCATCTCACTGAGATAAATGGTGTGGAGGGAGGGCACAATGTTGCCACTGAAGTTGTTTGGCTGGTGACAATTTTCTTCAAGACTGAACTAGAAGAAAGATGTCACAGGATTGCCAACCCCACTTGTTCAAAAATGAATCGGAAGATTTTTAAAATTAACAATTTTGGATTGATTTTATTTTCATTCTGGTTTTTGATTCTTTAGGATTCACATTTGTCTTGTTTTTCTCCACAACCATACGGGCAAGAGGTTTTTTTTTTAAATGAAAGTTGTTGTTTTCATGTAATCACATGGCTCCAGGCGCTAGGGCTTTAAGAAAAACACAAAATATCTAGAGATTCATGATAAAATTGCATTACTGTTGTAGTGGTACCTGCTTCTCAATCTTAAATATATCAGTTGTTGCTGACAACTCCTGTAGTCCTTATTCTTCATATTATATTAGTAGATGTGATGTGTGTTTTGTAAAAGTAATGAGGCCTTCATAAACTGAGCCATCATTACTGCTCACTGGTATTAAAGCTTGTCTGAGAAGCTGAGAGATTGCACTCGTGAGCTGGGTGAATTATTGGGTTTGTTGATAGCAAAGTGCATGTGACAGGATGGAGGAACATTACCTGGTCTCTCTTATACAGAGGGGTTAATCCAAGCTCTGCTCCCCCATTTTCTTTATCCTTTGAGCAGGTGCTATAAGAAGGGCGATCAGAGTGGCTGCTTGGCAGACAGATGGTGTAACATGCCTTTGGGAAGGTCAGACTCCTCACCTAGGTGTCCAAGTATTGAACTGAACTCCAAGCTGAAGCGTTTTCTTTTTCTTTCTGATTATATTAATTTATTTTACTTTCCTGTTAGAAAACTAACCCTTGAGGAAAAGACCTTGCTGACTGTGTCTTTCTTTTTCTGCTGAGTCTTTCCATCATAATGTCAGGGTCTACTGGATGCATGCATATTATATAAGGTATACAGATACGTATACACCAGAGCACCAATCTGATGTCTCTACACTACGAAATTAGGTTGATTTTATAGAAGTCGATCTTTAGAAAGCGATTTTATACAGTTGATTGTGTGTCCCCACTAAGCGCATTAAGTCAGCGGAGTGCGTCCTCAGTACCATGGCTAGCATCGACTCACGGAGTGGTGCACTGTGGGTAGCTATCCCACAGTCCCCGCAGTCTCTGCTGCCCATTGGAATTCTGGGCTAAGCTCCCAATGCCTGATGGGACAAAAACATTGTCACGGGTGGTTTTGGGTACATGTCGTCAGTCTCCCCTCCCTATCTCAGTGAAAGCAACGGCAGGCAATCATTTTGCACCTTTTTTCCTGGGTTACCCATGCAGACGCCATAGCACGGCAAGCATGGAGCCCGCTCAGCTCACTACTGCTGTTGTGAGCATAGTAAACACCTTGCGCATTATCCTGCAGTATGTGCAGAACCTGGCTAGGCGCCGCCAGCACGAGGACGATTGTGAGGAGGACATGGACACAGACGTTCCTGAAAGCATGGGATATGGCAATTGGGACATCATGGCTGCAGTGGGGCAGGTTGATACAGTGGAATGCCAATTCTGGGTCTGGCAAACAAGCACAGACTGGTGGGACCGCATAGTGTTGCAGGTATGGGATGATTCCCAGTGGCTGCGAAACTTTCGCATGCATAAGGCCACTTTCCTGGAACTTTGTGAGTTGCTTTCCCTCATCCTGAAGTGCAGGAATACCAAGATGAGAACTGCCCTGACAGTTGAGAAGCGAGTGGCTATAGCTCTGTGGAAGCTTGCAATGCCTGACTGCTACCGGTCAGTCAGGAATCAATTTGGAGTGGGGAAATCTACTGTGGGGGCTGCTGTGATCCAAGTAGCCAACGCAATCACTGAGCTGCTGCTACCAAAGGTACTCTGGGAAATGTGCAGGTCATAGTGGATGGCTTTGCTGCAATGGGGTTCCATAACTGTTGTGGGGCGATAGACAGAACACATATCCCTATCTTGGCACCGGACCACCTTGCCAACCAGTACATAAACCGCAAGGGGTACTTCTCAATGTTGCTGCAAGCACTGGTGGATCACAAGGGACGTTTCATTGACATCAATGTGGGATGGCCGGGAAAAGTGCGTGATGCTAGCATCTTTAGGAACTCCAGGCTATTTGAACAGCTGCAAGAAGGGACTTACTTCCCAGACCAGAAAATTACTGTTGGGGATGTTGAAATGCCAATAGTTATCCTTGGAGACCCAGCCTACCCCTTGCTCCTATGGCTCATGAAGTCATACACAGGCAGCCTGGACAGTAGTAAGGAGCAGTTCAACTATAGTCTGAGCAAGTGCAGAATGGTGGTAGAATGTGCATTTGGACATTTAAAAGCTCGCTGGCGCTGTTTGCTGACTAGGTTAGACCTCAGTGCAACCAATATTCCCATTGTTATTGCTGCTTGCTGTGTGCTCCATAATATCTGTGAGAGTAAGGGGGAGACCTTTATGGCGGGGTGGGAAGTTGAGGCAAATCACCTGGTGGCCGATTTTGAGCAGCCAGACACCAGGGCAATTAGAAAGAAGAGCACAGTAGGCACACTGCACATCCGAGAGGCTTTTTGAAAACCAGTTTCATGACTGGCCAGGCTACTGTGTGAGAGTTGTTTGTGTTTCTCCTTGATGCAAACCCGTCCCCCTTTGTTGATTTTAATTCCCTGTAAGCCATATCCCCTCCCCCCTTTGATCACAGCTGGCAAAGGAAATAAAGTCACTATTGTTTTGAAACCATGCATTCTTTCTTTATTTAAAAAAAAGTGAGATAACTGACAAGGTAGCCCAGGTGGGGTGGGGGAGAAGGAAAGGACCAGGACACATTGCTTATTGTAGCCACACTACAAATCAAAACTGTTTGAATGACAACCTTCTGTTGCTTGGGCCATCCTCTGGAGTGGGGTGGCTGGGTGCCCAGAGTCTTCCGCTGCCCCGCCCCCCGTGTTCTTGGGCGTCTGGGTGAGGAGGCTATGGAACTTGGGGAGGAGGGCAAGCAGTTGTACAGTGGATGCAGCAGCCGTCTGTGCTCTTGTTGTCTTTCCTGCAGCTCCACCAGACGCCTGAGCATGTCCGTTTTCTCCCCCATTAGCCTCAGCATCGCCTCCTGCCTCTGCTCATCGCACTCTCTGTATGCTTTCCTGGCTTCTGTCACTGTATGCCTTCATGCATTCGCTGTGCTCTATCAGTGCGGGACTGCATGAGCTTGGAAAACATGTCATCGCGAGTGTGGTTTTTTTGCCTTCTAATCTGCAATAACCTCAGGGACGGAGATGATGGGGGAGCATAGAAACATTTGCACCTGTGGGGGGATAAAAAGGGAGAGTAGAATTTAAGAAGATACATTTCTGAGAACAAAAAGGAAACTCTTTCACAGTGAATCAAGCAATTCACAGCAGACAGCACATGTGCTTTAGATACGAGGTCACATTTTGCCTTTTATTTTGAGCACCTGCCGGTATGGTGACACATCACACATGGCTGGGCAACAGAATTCAGTTGCCAGGCAGCCATGATAAGCCAAAGGGTAAGCAGGGTTGGCTTCTTCCGCCTTCATAACATGTGGGAATGGTTTCAAACTGCAGCGCCCTCCTTTCCCATAGCAAGCAATGCCGGTTGGGTTTGCCATTTAAAAGGAGGGGCTGTGGTTTTCGCGTGGCTATTCTCTGGGATGATCCCTTCACTCCTCCCTCCACCACGTGGCTATTCTCAGGGATGATCCCTTTTAGCCAAGAGCAAACAGCCCAGCATGAATGGGGTCCTTTTACTGTTCCCTTATAAAAATTCCCCTATTTCAGGTGACCATGAATGATATCACTCTCCTGAGGCTAACACAGACAGGGTATGTCTATACTTACCTCCGGGTCCGGCGGTAAGCAATCGATCTTCTGGGATCGATTTATCGCGTGTTGTCTAGATGCGATAAATCGATCCTGGCTTGATCCCGGAAGTGCTCACTGTCGATGCCGGTACTCCTGCTCTGCAAGAGGAGTACGCGGAGTTGACGGGGGAGCCTGCCTGCCGCGTGTGGACCCGCGGTAAGTTCGAACTAAGATACTTCGACTTCAGTTACGTGAATAACGTAGCTGAAGTTGCGTATCTTAGTTCGAAGTGGGGGGTTAGTGTGGACCAGCCCACAGATATAGACCGAATGTTGCTTGAATGCGATCAAAACCCCAGGACCATTCGCTGCCATGCTTTGTGCTGCAATGATTCCAGACTACTTGCTACTGGCTTGGTGTGGTAAAGTGTCCTACCATGGAGGATGAAATAAGGCAGCCCCACCACCCCCAGAAACCTTCTGCAAAGGCTTTCAGAGTACCTCCAGGAGAGCTTCATGGAGATGTCCCTGGAGGATTCCCGCTCCATCCCCAGACACGTTAACAGACTTTTCCAGTAGCTGTACTGATGGCAAATGCATCCCAAGTCTTCAGGGCAAATCAAACATTAAACACAATTGCTTTAAAACCCTGTAGTGTAGTTACAAATGTGCACTCACCAGAGGTGCCTTCTCCAGCTTCAGGGTCTGGGAACCCGCCTTGGAAGGGTATTGGCTCCAGGGTGATGAAAAGGTCCTGGCTACCAGGGAGAATGGATTCTCCGCTTGCCTGCTGTGCATTCTCCTCCTCCTCCTCTTCCCGATCCACAAAATCCTCCTTCCTGTTGTGTGAGACTCCCCCCTTGCAGGTGTCCACGGACAGTGGTGGGGTAGTGGTAGGGTCCTCCCCTAGAATGCCATGCAGCTGATCATAGAAGCGGCATGTATGGGGGTCTGACCCAGAACGACCATTTGCCACCTTTGTCTTTTGGTAGGCTTGCCTGAGCTCCTTAACTTTCACGTGGCACTGCTGTGTGTCCCTGTTGTAGCCTCTCTCCACCATGCCCTGTGCGATTTTGGCATATATATTAGCATTTCTTCTTTTTGATCAGAGTTCAGCCTGCACAGATTCTTCTCCCCATACAGCAATCAGATCCAGTGTCTCCCATTTGGTCCATGCTGGAGCTCGTTTGCGATTCTGGGGGGACTGCATGGTCACCTGTGCTGGTGAGCTCACCACGCTGACCAAACAGGAAATGAAATTCAAAATTTCCCGGGGCTTTTCCTGTGTACCTGGCTAGTGCATCGGAGTTGAAAGTGCTGTCCTGAGCGGACACATTGGAGCACTCTGGGATAGCTCCCGGAGGCCAATACCGTCGAACTGCATCTGCACTACCCCAAATTTGAACCAGCAAGGTCGATTTTTAGCGCTACTCCCCTTGCCGGGGAGGAGTACAGCAGTCGCTTTTAAGAGCCCTTTAGGGCGATGGAATGGGGTTGGTTGTGTAGACGCATTGTTTATAAAATTGACCTAACCACATAGTGTAAACCAGGGCTGAGTGTAGGACTTGGGTAACTCAGCTCTGTTTGAATGCATGACAGCTTACATGACCATGTCAACAAGACATATTCCTATTGGATTGTTTACATGTTATTATATCGAAGAAACACATGAAGCATTTTACTTTCTTTGTAACATGGGGGTAATTAGAATATCTTGCATTGCAGTTTTCCTTTTAAAGTGGTTCTTGGGATCCTGACCAGCCTCTCATGAAGATTTCCAACAGGAGATGAGGAATGAGGGATGAAATGCCTTTTATATATTGTCTATTTGCCTCATGATAACTTATTATCTGGAAAGTTAACTTCTCCTTCTCTTTGTTTTGTTTACATGCACCTGAAATCACTTAGTACGATTTTTCTTAACTTTGATGGACAGAATGGATCATTTTGATGTCCTACCTAAGCATACCAGGACCACAAGTAGATTTATTCCTCTGTGACTTACTACCACAGTTCTAATTCCTAAAGCAGAGTTCAGTTTACAATAAATGTTAACTTTATGGCCCTTCATTTTGTGTTCAGGGAACCATATACATGCAGGTCTGTACACAATCAAATAATATCTGTGCTGACTTTTGTCAATCTCTTGACTGCAAGGTGAATTAAAAAACCATCTGGGCCCTGAGTTGGAAGCATCAAATTCAGTTAAGTTTTTAGATTCTTTTGTAAATATGTATGTTGTATATCAAATTAGTGTAACAATCTTAGTTAGAAATCAACATTTGAACTTGTCTTGGAGCTTGAATTGTCATGTGTGAATAGTAGTGTCCCAGAATTTTAAAGGTTAAATAATTATGCAAAACCTCGTTTGGCAAAAATATTACCCCTTCTTCTGAATACACATCTGGCTTAGATCTTTAAAACATAAAGTCTTCCACATGTATGCTGGAATATTGAAGTCAACTACCTGTGCTGTTTTAAAGATGCATACGGACCTTTTCTGAAGTGACTGTATGAGACTTGCAGATATGAACATAAAAAATAATTAGCAAGATATGAAGTGGATTCCAGTAAATGGCTTTTCTATTAGAATAGTTATGAGGAAATGTTTACACAGATGTCGTAAGTGAGACTTAAAAAAAAAACCAACAAAAAAACCCAACCTTACGTAGCTGACAGCCCGACAACTTTGCATATGTGTGTTAACAGGAGAATGTGCTGTGTTTAGAATGAATGGAGAAGCGGGCCTAAATGACTTTCAGATTAGCTGGAACAGATGGAAGGGTCACAGTTGAACAACTTTACACAGCAACATAAAGGCAATGTTCAAGTGGAGTTCATTGCCTCTGACAGATACTGTCAATCAAACAGGGGACTCTCAGTTAACCAGCAGCCTGTCTTTTTAAAGATTAAATTAAAAAAAAATGCATTGTGAGGCAATGACTGGAGTTTATCTGGTCTATGTCAGGCATAAATTCCACCCGAAGTGACTAGCGTTTTCAAATGAAACACAATAGATTGTGGACATTTTGAAGACAACTGAGAGATAGCCAGCACGAGGTGCTAGTGCTAATATATCATTTTTGCAAATGTGTAATCCAAATCAGGTCTTCTAAGGGCATGCATCAGGTCTCAATAGCTAGGCACCCTTATTGATATGCTGTATGTTGTGCTTTTATACAGTCTCCTGTTTTTGAAAATGGAAACAATAGTCACAGCTATGGTAGGCCAGCTGAATTATTTTGTTTCAAACAAGGAAAAAATGGTATTTGGACTTGAATTTGATATTGTAATTTTTAAAATATCTGCAGATATACTTATGGATATCCCTTAAAAATTGTGGTATTAGGAACAAGGGAGTGCTTTCAGTATAGATTGGATAGTCTGTTGCCTGTGGTACCACCATGTTTCAGAGGTCACCATTCCTGAGTGAAGATACATTGTAGGGAGGAACTGTTCAGTCACAATACTTACACATTCCAGGTGTCCACCTCCAGCATCTGGACTGCAGAGAATGTCTGGCTGACAAGAACACTAATTCCCAACCCCAGCAAGAGGTGGGAGAGAGGGATGAGGTTAATGAATTCACTAGCAGTTGAGGAAGTGAAAAGGGAGGGTGGATTCACTTTGTTGACTTGGAAAGAGGACACCTAAAAAAATTAATTTTCTTAGTCTAAGTATGTCCTCCCTCCACTCCAACACACACGTCACTAGTGGTCATCCTTTCCAAATCCCTGGAGTCTACGCCAGGAGTGGAGCTGTCACTGGTGCAGTGTGATAGGAAAATGCCACCTTTTTCTCTTTGCAACTCTCTCCATCTTGATCCTACAGGGAGGGCTGTGGGAGAGGGGAGGCAACGTCAGTGAGAGGGGAGGCAACATCCAGGAGAACAGAATCTAGTGGCTGGAGGTACAAATTGTACAACAGAAATACATTGGTGACGAAGCCCCTTCTGTTCTCTTGCCTCGGCTCGCTTGGAATAATTCAAACGGTCACTGCTTGAGTTGAGGTTCCAAGAGCTTGATGAGACCAGATTTATCACTTGTACCATCTTCAGTTGCTGTGGCTTTAAAGGTCCATAAAAATATGAGGTGTTGAGAGGTAGCGCTGTCCTCAGCTGACCTACTCAGTGGCAAGACTGGCTCACTAAAGCCCTTTTAAATACACAATTGTAGACCTTATTGATCCTCATACAAATGAGCTCGGATGTCTTTGCTGACCATTGCATCCTATTCAACAGGAAGGTTAATGCCAAATCCATGGCAGTGTGGTATATAGCAAGGCCTGAATGTTATTCCTTGTTGTCGTTATCATAACGCCCTTCCTTCAGTCTAAACAGCAGCTAGAAAAGTGAAAGGCTGGAGTGTTTCCCAACCATGGTCACTCATACAGGAAAAGACTCAATGGCCAAATCTACAAATTTATATATATATATATATATATATATATATATATAAATAAGAGCTCTAGTCTCCCACTGAATCCTTAGGCAGTGGCCACAGCGGAAAATGACAGATTAGATGAAACAATGGCTTGATCCATTATATCAAATCTCATGTGCACTAGTGTTGCTTCATTATGGCTCTGTCTGAACGAAGGGTGAGTTCCAGCAGCAGTGCTTAGCCCTCCTTTCCCTTGAGTAATGTGCTTGCTCTCTACTGGCTGGGGTGGATTTCTTTTTGGCAGCTCATAGTGCTTGTAATTTGCCACCACCCTCTTGAGGTTGTCCAGGCTACCTTTCAGAGCTAACCATAGTTGTGCCATAGCCCAGAAAGAGACTGGAAGTGGGCATTTGGTGCCTCAAACAACGGCTACAAGTGGACCATTCCCATTGACTCAAATGCCCACCCATCTCTAATGTAAACCATTGCTTATATGCTCATATGAGCCTATCGATTAAATCCGGACCCCATTTTAGTCAGTGGGAATTTTGCTAGTGACTTTAGTAGAGTCAGGGTTTCATCCTACTACTCTGAGAATCTAGAAGAATTCCATGAGTTAATTAATCATTCATGCCTGATTCTCCTCTCACTTAGGCTGGTGAACTCCATCGACTTGAATGGAATTACTCCTGATTTACTCTGGAGTGGAGAATCAATCCCTTCATGGCTTTCCAGATTGTAAGCAGCCTGTTCAAATGGGGGCCAACAATTATCTGCTAGAGATTATAAGGATTTAACAAAATGTTTACAATGATTTCTAGATTGAAAAAAATGATTTTCATGCCAGGAGAACATTTAACAATAGGAAGAATTAAATTAACCCATCCTCCCTCTTATTCTGCATTCAAAGAATCCGACCTGCCTTATTACTCAGACAAGCAGGCTTTGAAAACAAACAAACATCCAAACAAAGAAAATCACCGAGATAAAGCAAGGAACCCATTTTCCATTTAGATTCTGTGACACAGCATGAAAGCAAACTGGGCATGGATTAATAAATGCTCCACAGATACTTCATCTACAAGCCTTGTGTCAACTGCAAATAAAACCAGTCGTGTCATGCATCCCTTTAGAAGTTCATTAATGGACCACAGCACTGCTTTTTAAAAATATAATGGTGACAATTGGGGGGCGGGGTATATTTTGAACAGATGCTTAACAAATCAACTTGTCTGATAGAACTTCACACATGTTTTTGTGGCTGCTAGTAGAACAGCCATTGTTTTTCTGCAAAGTAAATATTGGCATGGGCTGGAGGGAAAGCATCAACAGGTAAGTTGATATTTGCTGAGGATTTTTATATTCAATCTTTCTTCACGGCCTATGTTTTCCATCCTTTTCTTTTGTCTCCTTTGGGTTAGTGCCTGTAGGAACACCAGTACTGTCTGAGCTGCAATGTTAATGCAAGTTGCCTTGCATAATGCTGACCATTGTCTAGCAAGTTGCCACACCAGCTCAACAGATCAAGGAGATGCATGCAATGGATCAGGAACACACACAGAGGTTTTCTCCTCACCTAAGAGGATAACGGCTATGGAGAGCAAGTACAGTATGGTCATCACTAGTGGCTGAGAATTGTAGAAAGTTGCTCTATATTCAGACTTTGATGGACTCAAACTTCCTGGCTCAAGGGACAGCCGTTGACTGAGCTCTGCAATTTAGCAGCTACATGCTGGTGATCCAAATAAACTACTAATACACTTTGAAGCCAAAGAAGAGAGTGACTTGCTACGTGACCTTAACTTTGTGTCCTGAATTAATTAATGCTGGCAAATCACTTTGAGATGGCAAAATGAAAGATGGCATAGAAAATAAAATAATCTTATCTTTGTTAATTTAAAAAAATAAGTGAGATCTGGCATGTTGAAAAGAAGAAAGTAAATGGGGAGTGGTGACAGAGGATGTGGGCTTGATGTAAGTTACACTAGTGGTGTGTTAATAGAGTCAGCATGGTCTAGAGGTCAGGATTCTAGACTGGGTTCTATTCCCACATTTGCTACTAATCTACTGGATGACCTTGGACAAGTCACTTTATCTTTGGTTTCCTTCCCATCTTATGTCTTGTCTATTTGGATTCTAAATTATTTGGGGGCAGGGACTGTCTCTGACTATATGTTTGTGCAGCACCTAGCACAATGGGGTTAAATCTTGGTTGCAGCCCCTAATGCTGCTGTAATACAAATAAATAATCATGAGATTTGCACCACTGTATGAGGTCAGAATCTGGGCCAGAACTGTACAGTGTGTGAAACTGGCAAACATGACCAGTGGATAGACACAAAGATGTTCTCATAGATGTAAAATGGAAATCTGTAAATTGTAGGGGGGTTGGATTTGTCAGATAAAGACCTGTTTAGATTTGATTGCTTTTCAAGTCACATAGCCTAGTCCTAGTCCTATTGGAAGCAATGTCAAAACTACCATTGTCTTCAAATGGAATAGCTCAGTCTCTTATTCCTCTGAGCCCCTCCACTGAATCAAGTGAGTGAAGGATTACACATGCAATCATACACACCTCACCGTAAATAGGGATTACAGTCAAACCCCACACAAGTAACTAACATAATGCATGTCTGAATGCATGATGTAATGTGTCAGTGAGGGGCTGTGTGACACTAGGTTCCATTGCTTGGGCTAGAGAGAACTTTGTGTGGATGCACGCAGAGTGAGTAGGCAAAGCATCAGATTGCTATAGGTGCTGGAAACTTCCTGCAAAGTACTGAGAGTCCAACTCCCAGCAAGCTCATTCTCATGACTCTAATAGTGTTTGACTGCTGCTTGAGGGTTAGCACTTCAGGGGAGATTTCCCACACAATTTGACCTTCAGCTACTGTTTTGGCTTAGCCTTAAAATCCCCTAGGAGTGCCCCCGATATAGGTGCATGTCTGTGACCACGTTGAACCATTGTACTGGGATATTATTGCTAGAAGTGCTGATTCAGAGTTGTTTCATAGTCTGTGTAGGCACAATACTATTAATACTGATCAGCAACTATTAAAATTAATTTGTTGAGTACCAGAAGGGCCATGAGAATTATGCAGGACACAAGGGAAGAGATCGTGCCCATCCCAAGTTGTTCATAAAGTATGGGCCTGATCCCTGAGGATGCTGAACACCAGCTGAGAGATGCCAAGAGCCCTCAATTTCCATTGGCTTCAGTCACCAGCTCAGCATTGTGCAGGACTGAGCTCTAAGTAAACCAGCAGTACAAATCAGGCATGTCACAAACCAGGTGACCAGACGGTGGATTTAACTATGCAGACATCTCTTTTTTGATGGTGACAAACGCTGATCGTGATGCCGGATGCACAAATCTTGACTTCTCTGTTGTGTCACTAATCCCTTTGGTTTAGCATCTTTTACATGTTAACTGATAGTTTCGTTGCCTGGATTTGGAAATATCATTGAAACATCAGAAATAGAAATGAAGATTGTTTTGTTTGGGTGTGTGGGTTGGTGGTTTTATTTGGCTTCTTGCCCCCATTTGAAACTGTTAAAAAGAAGTTGGAAATGTGGGAAGAACTGGGGAATGGATTATGCTTGCAAATGGCAACATTTTTCTATTGCTTTTCTAATAATTGCACATAAATTGTTTTCAAGGCATGATCTGACGTGGCATAAATCATTTTAAAGACTCAGGTAGAAATGTGGTTTTCTTTGTCAAGTGTTTTTAAGGAGCACTTATTTTTTGATTATCTCAGTGTAATGGTGCATTATCCAGCATGTATTTCCAGAAACAGATATGTTTTGGGGAACAGTCCTATACTGCTGGGAAAATCAGATGAAGGGCCAATTCTGTCCAGAGTTACCCCTGTGCAAATATAATGCAGCTGCATGGATGTAAATGAGAGCAGTATTTCTCCCATTAAATATAGGTCTAGATTCTGAAG
>NC_048301.1:84394490-84431302 GCF_013100865.1 Trachemys scripta elegans
GCAATTTTATGGTAATCAGCATAAAGAAAATGTACATTTTTGCAAGTTTGCTTTCTCTCAGTACAAGAGAAATTAGCTAACACCAGCACTTTGTACATTTTTCATTCGGAGCTCTGTTGGTGGGTTTTCCAACTGGGTGTGTTTATGAAAGACTTAAATCTTACTGCAAGGTTGCATCTGCAGCATGAACTACTTTTTATTCTTCTTCTAGTGTTTTAATGGAGATTTGCAGTAGCTTATTTCTTAGAAGTGGGGGGGAAGTTAGTAAATTCTGTAGTGTATACACAGACTTACAGTACTGCATCTACATGTATGTGTACTTAAATTATGAGTATATCTACCCTGCACATCACTGGCAGCGGCATGTGTAGCTATATGCCATGCCACAGTGAAAAGCAGGTTGTGTCCACGCTGTGGTGTGTAGCCAAATGTAGTAGTGAAATGCTTTGCAATCAAGTCCCCTGTTTTTCCCAAGCACTGAGCCCCCTCCCAAATCAACTAGTCCCATCCCCACCACAAGAACATTCATAGAGATACTATTTCCCCCTCTTTCATTGGGACATGCAACTCCATCATGTGGGAACACAAAGCATCCCTTACTTCTGTGACCTGGGTGCATCCAGCTCCAGCTGTGGTAGATGTACTTCTGGTTGAGTGTACCATTCAGCATCCTCTTGCTGTCATAGGTCCATTCAGGTGGAAATCGCTCACCTCTGCTTCACGATGATTGTGAAGAGCACAGCAAGCCACAGTAATGCAGACAGCACAGATGACATTGGCATCCAAATGGGTCTGTAAACATCTTGAAGGGGATTTCAATCTGCCAAACGCACATTGAACAACCATTTTACACCCACTTAAAACCATCATTTGCCAGGGCCTTTGAAATCAGGATATGGTTTCAAAAGTCAAAAGGGGGTATATGGAGATTCCCCCGTATAACAGTGGGGAGCAGTAACTTCATTTATGACAATGTCACTTGGTGGGAGTAGTGTTCGAGTCTGTCCATGAAAGTATACTTCTGACTGGCAACCCCATCCCCAGAATCATGAGATTTCCCAGTACAGGCCATGCTGACATTGATAAATTGACCTCTCTGGTCCACAAGGGGACTAGCAATGGCATAGTACCCTTTGCGATTTATGTACTCATGTGCTCCTTGAGGAGAGCAAACTATGGGCATATGAGTCCCATATATAGCCCTGGCACACTTTGGAAACCCCATTCTCTCAAAGCCAGCAGTTACCTCGGGAATATTTTTTATGCCTGCCACCTCAGGGTAAACCAGATGCCTGATTGTCTCAGAAACCTCCGTCACCACTTTACCCCATCAACTTTGCAACACCAAACTGGTTGGCAATGGACAGATATAGCAACTGCTTCTGGACTGGCAAGTGTGGCCCCATGCATGTCTTTACCCTGAGGAGTTGGGGCAAGTTGCTCAAAAAGCTCCAGAAATGTAGCTTTCTTCATATGAATGTTCTGGACCCACTGCTGGTCATCCCAAGTCTGCATGATGATGTGTTCCCACCAGTCAGTGCTTCTGGCCCAGTGTCAGAGCACTGGTCTACATTGGGGCATTAGCAGCTATACCAAGAGTAATGAGTAGCATCAGCCAGTTTGAGACTGCCATGCCTGGGTACTCCTCCTCAGCCGCCTGCTCCACCTGAAGTTGTCAGGTGCTTTTCATGGGTCAGAAAACACAGCTGAAATGTCTGCCAGCACTTCACGGAAGCTCTGTCAGATTCCTGACACAGGAGTGAAAGTGCAAGCAAGAGAAGTTCTTGAAAAGGGACCGCCTCCATGTTGCTTGGCAGGTTGTGTTAGTGGGCTGTTCAAACTGCCTGTAATGTGCAGGATGGGCAGTGAAGTTTTCCCACAGTGTACTATGGTCAAAGGGCTAGAGCGGACACTTTTGGGGAGAATGCTAGGGAACTTGGGATACGGTTGGTTTGGTTCGGGTCTGCATCCTGCAGTGTGGACACCAGAGCCCCAGGTTCAAATTCAGATTAGAAAATTCTTAACGTAGGGTTAAGAATCAGTGTAGATGCTCAAGCCCCGGATCTGCTAACTCAGGTCAACTGATTTAAATCCCACTAATCCTGGGCTTACATTCTAGAGTGGACATACTCTGGGCACCCCGTCGCTGAGTGTACAGTCTGAAAAGACAAAGAAAGTGACAGGGAAACAAACAAGTGAACAGAGTTGTGATTGACATGGGTCTTATTACTTGTTTGTTTTGAATTAAACCATGCTAAATTCTCTCCCCCATACCCATAATCCTTCTAATTTTCGCCACACCAATTTCCAACTTCATTTCCAGGCTGCTTTTACACCTCCCTCCATATGGATGTGCAGCTGATTCATGAACTAAAGAGAGAAGATAGGTAAGTAGCTGAAAACTGTTGCATTTAAAATCTGCTCTCAGAGTTCATGTGAATTGCATCATTATATAACCAATGAAACAGAAATACATCGTGAACCATGCTGCAGGGCTGATCAGTTTTGGGGGCAACTGATTCCTTTGTAATAATGTTGAAGGCCACAACTAACATAAGGCAAGACCTTGCTGCAGGATGGCGCTGGGGCTGGAGGAAGGAAGAGTAGAGACTTGTTATGATTTTGGCATCTGGGAGGGGATCAAGTTGGAAGCTCTAGTCAATAGGGTGGTAGAACGATGGTTTGCAAATAGGAGAGGGGTTATGGTGATTATCACTTGGTGTTGCTCACTCAGCTAAATCTGGAGTATGGTAATCTGGGCCTCCACCCATTGCTCCACCTCCACACCATGACCTTGTGCCCACTGGGAGTGGCAGTGGTGGGCGGGGCTCCTTTTCCCCCCACAAAGATGTAGAGACAACAGCAACAGCATTCTCCTTGTCTTGCCACACAGTCCCCTGTTGGGATGGGATTGGTAGGTACCCCGAGAGAAGTGGGTCTTGGAGTTAACACCCACTGAGCTGCATGGGGCATTTCGCACCTCTCAGAGCTATTGTCTGAGACTGTCTGCAGACTTAGGTAGCCATTGCTGCAGTGATTGCACTCTGCTCTTGTTTTTACAATCATGAGGACTAGAAACTTCACTCTTTTAAAATTATGAAAGCTGAGATTCTGAGAATCACCTGATTCCAGGCTCTGGGGCCCTATGCCTGGGCATATAGTGCATATACCTTAATCTGGCCTTGAACTCTCCTTGAACATGCTGCTTCCCCATGCCTCCCTCTGTCGTGCCTTCCAATGATCCATCAGTGCCCACCTCCCTCCTTTCAAGTAAATGGAATTTGTTAGTCTAGCTCTGCTGCACCCTAGCATGCTGCCTCCCAATTTGCATACTTGAGCATTTTAGTATGCAAAGAGGAGGCAAATGTACTCAAAATATCAAGCGTGACATACCCCAGGATTTCAGACCTCACTGTGTGATACAGCATGTTACAAATCCAAGTGGCAGTGACACTGAGTCTCAACTCTTATGCAGCTGGATACCAAATTCACCATGTGTTGTGACGCTGTGCTGCAGGAAAATAAATCAAAGCCCCTTTGATCTGTATTTCAAATTGCCCAAACGAAAACAAATGAGAGCAGAAGATACCTACAGCTTCTCAGACACACTCCAGAGGGGTTTGCTCAATTTTTTTTCCAAACAAAATAAATTACAACAAATGTAAAAATAAAGTGGATTTAGTAGTAATAATAATAATATATAGCACTTTTCATCAGGATAGCTCAAAGCACTTTATAAAAGAGGTCAGTATCATTATCCCCATTTTACAGACAGAAAACCTGAGGAACAGAGTGGTGAAGTGACTTATCCAAAGTTACCTGGCAGGCCAGTAGCATAGCCAAGAACAGAATCCAAGTCTCCTGAGTCCCAGGCCAGTGCCCTATCTAATAGGCCACAGTGCCTCCAACTTCTTGCTTGTTGCTTATTAGCTCACACCTTTGAGGAGAGAGCAGCAAAAGAGTTTGGCTCCATCCAGGTCTCCCTCCATCTTGAAAAAGGTGTACTGTACGTGTGTATGCAACACCCTTATTTCCCATCATGCCCTGCCAGAAGTTAGGACTACTAACATGACTCCCATTGACCTCAATGGATTTTGGATCAGGTCCTTTATGCAAAATTCCTAAAATATAGAACTATAAGTATTCTTTTGTTTATGAAAGCAGTAAGAGAGAGCTAGATATTGTTAGCTAATACTTATGTTAAGTGTAGTATACCCCACAGTATGTGCATGGCATTAATTTAATATACATCTGCATACTTTATATATATATGAGCGTTGGGAAGTTATGTTAACTGAATATGTTATGCTATTCCCACAATTCTATTCACATATGTCAAACATCTAGGGTGACCAGATCACCCAAGTCAAATATCGGGATGCGGGGAGAGGGTGATATTGGGGGGGGGAGGCCCCCCAAAAAAACAAACAACGCTTCCTCCGCAAGCGCTGGAGGGAGGCCCGGGAAACTCAGGGGAAGCGCGGGGCCGGAGTGAGTAAGAGTCCGGCCTGCACTGGGCCAGGCCGGACTCTCACTCACCCCGGCCCCGCTCTCCCCCTGCGTCTCCCGGGCCTCCCTCCAGCGCTTGCGGAGGGAGGAGGAATGGTGAGCCTGGGGAAGAGGCGGGGATTCGGGGAGGGAGCCAATCGGGGGAGGAGGGGGTGGAGTCGGGGCGGGGGGGGTGCGAGCACTTCCGGGCTCCAGGCTCCGGCGCATTTCCTTGTTTGTCCAGTGTCCCAACCGCATGTCGGTCGGGACGCGGGACAAACAAGGAAATATCGGGACAGTCCCGATAAAATCGGGACATCTGGTCACCCTACAAGCATCCCATAGTGCTTTGTGAACTTGAAATCAACTTTGGCATTAGAAAATAGGAAACTTGTCAAAGCAAAAATGCGTGACTATTTTTACCAAGTACACTCAGGAAGTAAGTACTTGCACAGCACATCAACACTGAGGATGGAGCACTATGGGAAAGTATAGGGAGGTACCCAGGACAAAGCTGGCAGAAACTAGTGGATTGAACTTAAACTTAAATGACATATAGGGGTTTTTTAGCTTTTAAACAACCACCATGTAAACAGAAGCAGGTTTGAGGGCGTATCTTTGAAGCACACCTTATGTGTAAGGTGAACATGCTGCAAGAGAAGAATTACTTCCCAGACGGAATGTCTCCTTTTCATATTGAACTGCTTTGCTTTAGACAATAAATTTGGCTAAGTTCAGTTATTTGGTCTCTTGGACATTTTAAAGAATGAACTGCAAGTAATTTCCCAACACCCCTATATATATTAAAAGTATGTATATGTATAGTCAAACAATTGGCTACACCTTTTAGTCAGTAATGTAAAGAAGGGGTTTCCTTTCTATTAGTTCATTAAAAAGAAATTTGGAAAACTTATTTAGTGGAAAAAAAGGATTTCCTGGAAGTTGCTATAACCTTATGATATTTGCACAGCACTAAGTAATTGTGAAAGCAGATCAGGGTTCTTGTTTTTGGTCTACAAATCTCTACATATATTTGAATTCAGTATAATTCCTTTCAAAGCAGTTTTCGTCCATTATAAGAATTGTCACTTTTGCAGTCAAATCCAAGTAACATCTGCTCAGTGCAACCAGTCAATATTGTGGAAAAGTTCAAAGAATGAAGATCATTAGTAGTGTCAGCTTTACAACCAGAAGGTAATGGCATTAAAGTGAGCAAGGATAATACCGAGCAATAGTGGCCTCATTAACCAGTGATTTATCATGATGAAAAGACCTGTTTAACCTTTGGTCTTCACATGCTTTCTGTTTTCAACAAAAAGGTCTATTATTTCTAAGTTGTCAAGTGATAATTTGTGGATTGTTAAAGGGATGTATTAAATTATATTTAAAATAATTATGCAGATATTGTATTTTAAATGGGATTAGCCTAAGCCAATATGAATCCCCGCTCCTCCTTTAAATGCCTTTATCCATTTGGAAATTAAAATGAAGCCATTGCATATGGTCAGGATATCAGTGTGTTGTCTTTTAATTTAAGCCTGATGTGGGCAACAAGTAACACCCTTGTTTCACGTGTGTCAAAATCCATGTATAATATTCTGTGGCCCACACGTGTGAATACAAAAGACATTTTCCTGCTGTCAAATAAACAGGTGCACATTGTTTATCTTTTAAAATAATCTTTTGCCCCTCATCCACACACACACTGGAATATGTATTTAAATTACTTGCATATCATTTGATTAATTTTACTGTTATTGAAAAAGAAGCACTTATGGTGCTGGACAGTGCAGGCAGATGCCATGTAATTTCTGCACATCTCTGCCAATGCAACTTATTCCTGACCTGTAACATCTGTGCTGCTCCAATCCTTGGCCTCTCCTGAGTAGAAAATGTCACCGGTGACAAATTGTGCCAAATTATATGGTGGCTTTTGTGATGTGGACAAATGTCCATCAAACTCACTTCACTTGTGACATATGCCAAATTTGCATCCAGGTCAATAGAGGCAAGAGGTTAATATTAGCACATTGTCACCTAGCTTCCAATTTCACTATGCTTAATTTTTGCTTTTATTTATCTTTCTATCTATAAAGATTAAACTAAAACTCGAAGCTGCAATTTCCCGCATTTTGTTTTTCCTGTAAAACAAAAAAAGAGGTATGACGGGCGTAGTTTAGTTGATTTGAACATGACAAATAGCTTTTTGAATGCTGGGCAGCCTTTCAGAGGCGTTAGGATTTCTATACAAAATACAGGTATAAAGGCCAAGAGGAACATCATAATATTAAAATGACCAGAGATTAAGATAACTTTTCTGAAGATTTTTATCACATTTTCCAGCTGCTACTTTTTCATATTCAGAGGAAGGAATATGATACTTAGTACATTTACTAAGTTATTTTGGATCTATATAGACAGATACCCTCAGTCTGTCTATCTGTGATCCAGACGTAATTTTTTTAACTCTAAAAAAATGGCCTCTTGTTTTTCTATATTGTCCAACAGTCTGCTATAAAAGAGTTTATAACCCTTTGTGGAGAAAAGTGAGAAGGCAGCTAATGTACAGCCTGCTCCTGGGAGGTGTTAAATGACTTCAATTTCTATGGGTTTCAGTTGGGATTCAGGGGACTTTTACATTACAGGAAGCATTTGAAGGATCACACCCCTATTAGGAAATAACACTTTTATTAGACTTAATTCACAACTCTTTCCTAACAAGGAGAGAGTAAATTTGGACCCCCTCAGGCAAAACTCCCATTGACTGCAGGACTGAGCACCCGTTGGGTGCTATTCTGGTCCCATTGAAGTCAATGGCTGTTTTGCCATTACCTTCAATAGGGCCAGGGTTTCACCCTTTGTCTAGAAGTTACAGTCAAAAATGTAAAGAGAGTGGTGGTGGAGGACAGGCAAGACTACAGTGGAAAGAAAACAAAACAAATTAAAGATTTATAAAAGTGACTGCAGGATCAAGGATCAGGCTCTTTATTGTGCCCTTTGAAAAAAGAAAGGGAGCACTGTCCAATTTGCTGGCAATGAGCAAACATGCACTAGACCCCCTTCTGTCCTTATGTCGTTAAAGGCAAAAAGCCTAATTCTCATTTATACAAAAGGCCCGTTAAACTGGCAGTGGTACAGAGGGGCCTCTGTGTAAACAAAATTCTGGCTCAGAATGATTTTCAGTCTTAACTTGTATTTTTCACCATTTCCCAATATTTTTGCCTGTGAAAATTCTGGGTTTCTGTTTTAGCTGTGTGGTGGGCTGTCTTCTTGTTGTAGTAGTTGTTGTTTTTTACAGTGAAATGGATTAATTTTCCCTATGCAATGAATGCACATAAAGTTGCAATGTTCTCTTTAAAATGTGTGCGTGGCGTGAAGGGGAGCTCTTCTCTGGCAGTGAAACCTTTGCCCATACTCCAGTTGGTGAATTTTCATGGAGAAAAGCAAAACTAACCAACTGATAATTACAGCTTCTGCATTATCTTTAGTTGTGATTCCAGATTGGCTTCACAGCTGTCACATTTAAAAAATACTTCTTGCTCTCTCTCTGGGGGTCAACTCTGCAAAATGCCCAGGCTCTGGCCCCAACTGAACAAAGTACTTAAACATATCTTGAATTTGGGGACGATTCATATGTTTAGGTGTTTTGCTGGATTAGGGCTAGAGTGTTTAACAGTTTACAGGACTGAACCCTATAAACAGTGGTTTTCATATTAGGTAAAGTGTAAGAGTTAGTGGGATAGATTTCTGATCTCCGGTATACGTGTATAAATTCAGAGTTAATTCAATTTTAAATGCTAAGGAGTTGCAGGAGTAGCATCAGTATAAAAATGGTGTGAGATCAGAAGTAGTGCATTGCCTTCAGTGGAGTTACTCATATTTGACTGAGGGTATGTCTACACTTACAATGGGATAGTGGTGCTGCTATTGAGGTTCAGGTTGGACACTACCTATGTCAACAGGAGGGCTTCTCCCATTAGCACAGGTAATCCACCTCCCCAAGAGGCAGTGGCTTCTCTTTCATCAACCTAGCACTAGCTACACCCGGGGTTAGGTCAGTACAGCTACTACTTTCAGGGGTGTGGATTTTTGTGATTTTTTGGGGGGTGTGTGTGTGTGAAAAATCCACACCCCTGAGAGACCTAGCTATACAGATGTAAGTTTCTAGTGTAGACTGGCCATGAGATTAGAATCTGGCTCATTTGTTCAGGTGCTGTATCATCTGGTCTAAATGTTAGAGAACTATTCACTCAGAAGGGTTTTAGTTACTTTATAATACTGAAAAACTGGACACTCTTTATTCTTTTATCCAAAGATCAGTCACTTAAAGTTAGTTTACTTGTTTATTTTCACTTTTATAAAGTATTTGCCCTAAATATTCCTAATGGTGCCATAATAATTTATTTCCTTCCCTTAGTATGTGACTATAACTACACAAGGAGATGTTTTTAACACAAAATAACATTTCCAGATATGTTGTGCAACTGCTTCTAATGAGAACTTTACAGACGGCACAGCAATAGATGAGGTATGAAATAAATGGCTTGGCACATTGCATGGGATATATCTACATACACATTAAAATGCACTCCGTCTTGGAATTGGCTTTCTTCACCCCACCCCCATTCTGTGCTGCCTAACAAAAGATTTTCAACAAAAGAAATTCTTCCTGGTTTGTAAAACAGTTGTGTAAAACTTGGACTGTAAAGCCACAGTTGACTGCTTTAATGTGGAACAGTTGGGAGGGTGGGGAATCACTGGCAGGTTGGGACAGGACACAGCAATGGTGCCCTTATTCTGCCGAGGGTCTACTTAGTCACACCACCTGCTCCCCCTATTATTTCAAAGGCAAACCAGTCATGACAGTCTGAACAGACGGATGTTTAGCCTCAATACCTTGGACACACGGCACCAGACGGTGCAAGGGGAGTTAAGAAAAGATAAATGAAGTGATCAATAAAGATAAGGGACCTGTTTAGCAGTAAATGATGGGGATAGGGCAGACAAAACAAGGGGTGAACGTGTGTTAAATAATGCAAGAGTGCGTTCAGCTAAACTTAAACTTTTTAAATCCATGTATTGTTCAAAAAGAGTCTCCTCCCCCCCTCCCCATCGGTTATTTGTGTTTTAGGTAGATATGATAAAGTGTACACGTGCACAGATTGCCACACAAAAGTATGTATCTTCTGGACTGTTTGCTGCTTAGCTATAGTGTGTTGGGGGTGGGGAGGAATGGGCATGTGTTTGGAGCTCAATATCAGTCCTAGTCATCCCATCTTTACTCATGATAAAACAAACAAACTGTGGGGAGTTGTGGAGATAGGGCAGATAGGCCATGGTCTTCACAGCAGGTTGAATGTTAACTGGGACAAATTGGTATGGCTCACTTTCTTTATATATTAATCTCTGTAGGGCAGGGGTTGTCTTTTTTGTGTTTGTACAGCACCTAGCACAATGGGGTACTGGTCCATGCCTAGGGCTCCTAGGCACTATGGTAATCCAGATAATTATAATATCCTGTGTATAAGCACTGAAGGAGCTAAGATACAGGAAAAACCCCGTGGCTTTACATACCAGTGGTCTGTACTGCACATAGGACCAGATGCTCATTCTTATTCTCCCTCCTGCACCTTCATAATTCTTATGTAGTTTTGGCATTAACAATCTCACAAAGGAGTCTGCCATGTTCACAGACTCTGCCCAGTTCAACTGAGCATCACCGGGTACAGTGAACATGCTCACTGTATTCCCCCAATGTCCTAATATGAGGTACATTTTCTTCCCTGACAGACTTGATGTCACTCAGTCAGGGAATTAAAATTAAAGGTACCATGGGACCTAGTGACTCCAGATGACATTTCCAGAGGAGTTGGGCTCCCAGACCCACACAATATTCAAATGATAATGACAATAACAATTGATAATCTAACAGTCATTTGTGGGTGGCTGTTCCAGCCCCTTTGCTGAAGAGAGGCAGTTGAGGAAGGTGCCTATCCGTAGGCATCAGCAATGGTGGCCTTTGTCATGTATACAGTTTTTGAGAGGTGTGGTGACTGTATAGGAATTGCCCCTTTAAGATCTAGATCTATCTACCTAGGTTGTGACAGAGAGCCATCATTGTAATAGCAAAGAGCCTTCTAATACTATAAAATAGAAAGCCAGAAATTTCTTTTTCCCTCTAGTAATCAAGGATTGGACATGTATTATTTTATTTATATTTGTTGTTGTTGTGGGAAGTCTGAAGGCACTGAGGTCTCTTCTGGGAATTAATTCTACATTCATTGGTCACTTACTGAAACTATCTGCGATTCACACAAGTTTTACTTTTTGGGTTGACAGTTCCATTGTTCCAGTGGACCACAACTGTCATGTGAGGTTATGATTAGAGGTAGGCAAAATATAGAGGTTTTTTTGGGGTGGAGGCTGATTTAACTTAAACTTAACTTTAATTTTAACTCTTCATAAATTCAGGTTAAATTTGGCAAATAGTTTTAGAAGAAAAAAATGAAGATAAATTTTTGGAAACGTTTCATTTTGACATCTCTGAAACAAATGTTTTGACTTTTCATTTCAGAAAATCTTTTTCAGAATGTATCTAAATTTAATTAAAAACAACCCATTAAACATTTGAACTCTCCCCAAAATTTATTGTGGGTTGAATGAAATATTTTGCTCAGTCCCAAATGATTTTTTTTCTATTTTGAGGAAAACAAAAAAAACCTCATTTTGGTTTAATCTGAAATTATATTTTTATTATAATTATTTTTTCCATTTGATCACTGAACTGAAAAATTGGTTATTTGCCCAGCCCTAATCATGAGGAGCATTCTGGTTGCAGAGTTAGTTCCTTTCCACCTGAAAATCATTGCATCTGGCATTGGTTTGTTGAGTGAACCCAAAAGTGGGGCTGGTTGTAGCTTGTAACAAGGGCTCTCTCACTTTTTCTAATTTGATTATTTTGTTATCTTATTTTTTTTCTTCTTCTTTTTGGTCTGATACAGTTGAAGACATTTCAGTTCTATTAAGAGGTCTGATTGACTTAGTGGATTCTGGAAGACAATGCTGTTATAAGATATGGGCTCTCCTAATCACCTCTTGCCTAATGGGACAAATGGATCCAGGCTAGGGAGTTGCAACGTAGAGGAGCCAGGTAGTTCCTTCACATGAACTCTCCATTTGCAATAAGAAATTAAAACGTCTGCTGCTTTATGACGGTCAGATCTGCTAGTCTACCCAGCTTTCTTTTAGACTTGGACAGGTCAAAGTGCTCCAAACTCAGCATCAGATACGTAGGTGATGAAGGCCATACAAGTACCTAGATGGATTGGCAGATCTGACACTCCTAAAACAGCAGACCTTTTAGTCTATAGAGCTTTTAAAATGAAGAGTTAGGGATTCATACTCTGAAAGTGACACAGCACTTTAGCAATTGATTCCCATGGGATGGCAGATGAGTGACCAACAGTGCTACACAATTTTTGGAATATGTAATGCTTAGTGAACATGAATGTTACCTTTGATTTCCTTTCAGGGCAGCAGTAAATGCTGTTGTGTATCCTCTACAACCAGTCCTGAGACAGCTGTAGGGGACTGGGCCAATGGAAGTCTCCTGCAGGGCCAGACAGCCAGCACAGCTGTGCAGAGAGGCAGCTGTCAATGCAGGATGGCTTTTATCTCTGAGAACTATATGCCCTTCCACCAGGATTGCCTAGATCCGGGTGTTGGTAAAACTAGTCCTAGCAATTCAGTGTGTTTGTCCCCTCCACCCAAACCATTCCTACAAATGTTAGTAAGTCTATGAAAACACTGCATAGTTCAGTCCCTGGAATCTTCCCTCCTCTCAGACTTGCTTTCATCTCCTAGCCCTGGCCCCAGCTCAGGTAATTGGGGTCTCAACTTTAGGTTTTGTGTTTAAAAGACTAATGGAGTGGATGCAGAAGCCCTTTACTTCTGCTTTACACAGGCCTAATAGATCACAAGGCTATCTAAGCAGGTCTGGTATAGCAGAGTCTATTCCAGAGTTAGGACCACCAGAGGCCTAAATGATAGAGAGCCTGTGTCCCTCATGAAAGGTACTGCAGTAACCCCTGCTGAGCAGTCATGGAGTGGAAAAGGAGGGGGAATCAGGGATTGGGACCTCAGTGCCCTCCAAAAATAGCCATTGTAGGTGGAGTTCAATCAGGGCACGTCTTCACTAGCAACGTTAAAGTGCTGCTCCCAGTGCTCTAAAAAACCCACCTCCACGAGGGGTGTAGCTCCCAGTGCTGTTGTACTGTCTACACTTGGACTTTACAGCGCTGAAACTTGCAGGGCTCGGGGGATGTTTTTTCACACTCATGAGCAAGAAAGTTGCAGTGTTGTAAAGTGCCAGTGTAGACAAGCACTCAGAGGCAACAGTGATGGTGAATAGGTGGGTGTTATAATGGGACTTAGAATTTGTACAGTTCCTTTAAGAGGAGCCATTATTTCTGGGCCAATGCTGTCCTGATTCAAAGCTTTCCCTTGATGCTGGGGTTGCTGCTAAGCACCCTGACTATTTCCTAAGCTAAGCTGTTTGCTTGTCAATCAGACAGGGATGCCTTGCCCCCTGGCAGGGTCAGGAGGAGATTCCAGAGCACTGTGGAGTGATAGGGCCCAGTTGTGTTGTGGAGCACTGGCTGGGTCAAGATTTGTAACAAATTTGTTCACAGTTAATTTTTATGTCAATATTTTTGTGTGAGCGGTTAGAGATTTAAATACAGTCTGGCAATATTATTGTCAACCCAACAACACCATAGCCTGCTAATGCTTCAAGGGAAAATGAAAACTCACTAGAAATAAAAGTGAAACTAACCAATTGTGCAAGTTAAATGGAATTCAAAACGGTAGGATAGAAAGAAACAGCAAAAAGTGGCTCCAGCTTTTAAAACTATTTCCATTTTCATAAACTAAGGTGTATGGTGAGGAAATGTGTGATTGTTTTTTTAAAAAAATCTTTATTTTTATCTATCATCACCTAATCATTATCTTTATTTACAAGAAAAATGATCTGGGGTAAAATTTAGGTTCTGTCATTTCTAAAGTAAGGATACTTTCACGCTGTCTGGATGACATATGTTTGGCCCCCAGAGATCCAGAGAGAGCACTTCTAGGATCTTTTCTTTCTAGTCTCTTCTTTTGCTTCTAGAATGAAGTTCTGCATAAGCACGAGCATGCCAATGGAGGTTTTTAAATCTCTCAGCTCAGCAGCAGTGTCGGAATGTTTGTGTGTGTTAAATATGAGTAGCAGCAAAATGTTCCATTCCCACAGCACAAGTATGAGCTGTGCTGCAGGAAGGCTGCTTTGCCTGATTATGGTTGTTTTATCAGGGCCTGATCCTGCGAGGTGCTGAACAACTGCATTGTGCAAAAGAACATAGTCTACCCCTATCGCCACCACCACAACATAACCCACTTTAATTACCTTAATAAATTCTATGATTAATGATTTACATCTGTGAGATTATCATTCATGGACCTGACAATAACGCTGTTTACTTTTATGAGATATTTTATAATTCTAGCTCCAAGAAAGGCATGGTACATTAGTGTTGGTACATCAGCTTAATGTGCATGCAGCGTCATAAAATGATTCAAACAAACAACTGGGAGCATTATTATGTGCTCTGGAATTCACCACAGTACAGCCAGAGCATGATTCATTTGGCAGCTTTCTCTTAAAGTTTATTAATATCATTTTAGTAGAGCCAGGATCTTTTTCAGTATTTAGTCGGCCTGTTGGTGAGAAGCATCCTATGAATAACGTAAATGTTTGTTAATGGCAGTGATCGTTATAATCTACTCTAGAGCCATCTTGCATGCAAAGGGCCTGACCCTGGAAGACACTGAACTCCTTTCAGGATTGAGCTCTGAGGGGCATGATCCCTCAAGGGGGTAAGTGCTCCCATGTTAAAGTGCGGAGATCTGGATCCTTAGTCTGCCAGGTGGCTCTGTAATATATTTATGGGAAAGTCAGGGGTATTTAGAGCACTCAGCACCTCACAGGATCAGTAACAAGTCACTTAGGAGCTCAGATACTACGATGATAGGCAAAGATTTCAGGGATCTACAGTGAGCTGCACTGTTATTGACTCTACGATCATCATGGCCTAGGGCATATCCATGCACTCACTTAAGGAATATGAACAATAAATTGTGCCTTTGACAAAGGGGAATTAGGCTAAAAGTTGGAAAATTTCCCTCTAGTGCCTAATCTTGTTCCCAACAAACTCAATGGGAGTTGCATTGACTCCCTGAATATTCATAAACAAACCCCTGACTGAAGTTCCTAGGACTGTTGGCCTGTACCAGTGCTTCTTAAACGTCACTGCCCATAAAGGAGATTTGTTATGCAGGCAATGATTCCTCTTGCTATGATGCTTCCTCGAGGCACAAGATTACTGGCAAATACATTTTCCAGTGTATAGACTATGGGATAAAACTGGAAGGGAAGTGGATTAGAAACAGAGACGTAACAAAACATTTGATCCCTTTTACTGCCTTCTGTGATGATAAAATGAAAACTATTTCCAACTATAAAATGCCATGTTAGAAGGCTATAAACCATTTTGATTTATTGCTAAACTGGTGAATGGAGGAAACTGTATTATAAAACTACATCTTTTGGGCCTGTTCCTGCAATCATTACTTAGGTAAATCTTCTGCTAGAGTCAAGGGTATTTTTAGTTTATTTTGCCTGAGTAAGGACTGCTGGCTTGGGGCATGTGTTTGAAGATCTTCAGGACACATTAATTAAGAAACAATTATGCAGGCCAGACCATGCTATGAATCTTTTACTTCTGAGCAAGGGTTCATATTACACACATGACACGGGAAGGAAAATGGAACATTTGTGTCCATAAGAAGCAAGAACTGTCATGTGAATGGAGTTTCAATGAAAGTGCAGTACAAATGAAATAACCCTTTTGTCTATAAATGACTGATGTACTTATTGCTGAAATGGACCTTATTCAATCCAACAGTAGTTAACCAAACTGGAATGTGATACTGTTTACAGCAGGATGCAGTTGATATTTTTCCTGGTGATATCCCAGCTCTCTTGAACATCCTCCCTCTTGAAATTTTAGGGACCGTTGAGCTATCTTTGTATGGAAACCTTTTTATTTCAACAGAGCTCCAAGCACACCACACTGTTTTTATTTTGCAGTATATTGTTGTCTAAGATGTCTGACATCAATGCACAGGGAAGGGTTGACTAGACATACTGACTCTGACTGCTAATTAATTGAGGTGTCATTCATATAATATATTTACAGGGGACTTCTAGAAAATTGGGATGTTGGCAAATTTAAATAAACAACCTATCCCCTTTACCCATATGGGCCTGAAATCAATGAGACAGATCTCATGAGCAAGGATACTCATGTGAGTAAAGGTTGCAAGATTGGGCCTAAAGTAGGAACAGAAGTTCAAGGAATCTTCCCTGCAAACTAGTTTCCCAGATCTTGAATAAGCCAAACATAGCAAAGGAGATTACTGGGCTGTCCAGATGTGTATGGTAGGGCACAAACAAATCTCTGCTGGGCATCTACTATGTTCACTAGGAAAGTTCCATCTCTCTGTGTTACTTGTCCTTGTAGAAAGTGATTTATGAAAGTATCACACAAGTCAAATTTGTCTTGACCCCTACGGAGTGGTTTGGCTGCCCTCATGGCTTCATTAATCATCCATACAGCGGAATAGTGATCTTATTTCTTAGAATATGGAAGTAGTGCTAGTCTGATGTATGTAGTGTTTTCCCAGAGACAAGGCTGGCATTGTCAGAGCTGCTGCATGGATGTGTCTGAAGGGCAGCCGACTGCCCCACTGCAGGGCTCTCATCCTGTAGAAAAATGAAAAAAGGAAATGAAGGGTCTTGGTGTCTTGGAAGAGAAGTGGTTTATTGTACATGTTGCTGCATCTCCTCTGAATTTTCTGAAACTCCTCCAATTTGTATGCAGGATCAGATACAATACAGCTGGAGGTTTTTTTGTTAACTACAGGGATATGGTGGGTGAAACCGAATGCGGGAATTGGTTGCTCCCAGTGGCAGCTAAATCTTGCTAAACAAAAGGGAGTAATAGATAGGGAGTTATGGTGATGGTGATTTGTCTCTGGCACCTTGCATAGGATTGTAAGGCATTTGTTAAGTAGTTTAACCATCAAATTTATGTTTTGTGCTAGGAAAACTTAATTTGAACAGAGATGTTTTCAGGTCTTTCTTTTAATGTCAATGAAACAGTTGTTGATTTAAAAAAAAATTGAAACTGGGGACATGCTGAATGAAAGCCCTGCGATCCAAATTTGTAGCACAGATCTGCAGTGTATATAGGTAATGGAACAAATCTGAACCCTTAATTCAAACATCTGCACTTTGAGAAAGTTCAAATTTGGATCTGGATTCCAAACCAATCCAGTCAGGAGTGTTCAGATCCAAAGATTACGTTCTGCTCATTATAGGGATATGGGGCCCATATGTCACAGTGCTGTGGGCCCAGCTTAAAAGGGATGTAAAGCTGATGGATCTGGCCCCCAGGGACATTGGAGGAGTCTCTGAATAGAGTAAAGCCAACAGCCAGCTCTGTGCCACCTCCCAGAGGAGCCACTGGCACAGGAGATGTGTTGGAGAAGTTTTCAAAGGTACAAGGCTGTGGCCAGAGAGTTGCTATGCTCTGACTATTCCTGGCTGCCACAATGGCTTCTAGAGGTTAAGGGCACCCAGGCACTTGTTAGGGCAGCTTTCAGTTTGCTCCAGGTGCACTGGGGACTGAAGCATCCCCCTTATGGCCTGGGATAGATGTGGTCCCTTTGTCACCCCCGCCCCCCTTCTCCCTTTCTAAGTCCTGTCCTGAGGTCAGCTAGGTGCAGAGATGAATTGGGCCCATAATGTTCAGCTCTTGAGTTTAGACGTAGGTGTTAGGTTAAGAATATCTCTGATTGAAACACTCCACTATAGTACTGGAACCCAAACAACTGCAACTCGGTGCAAGTGCATGAGAACAAGAAAGCAAAATTGATCACAAACAGAAACTCGAACAAACCAGTCAGGTTACGGTGTATAGTCTGAGTGAAGTACCAAAAGTGGTCTTAATGTAAATGATTACAAGGTCAATTACTTTAAAAAATCCTTTTCATTTTATTAACTTTAAAAATATTCTCATCTGTATTACTAACAATATATAATCTGTGGGGCATGATTCTCCTCTGTTACTCCAGTTTTACATTGGTGTAACTCCATTGATTTTTATGAAGCTATATCGGGGTAAGGTTGTTATAGCATAGAGCTGAATCAAGCTCATGATTTTTATCTTGACAATGTCCCTTATATTATTAATTATTTTCAGTGCTGATTGTTGACTATAATAACTTTTGTATGTCTGATTAGTGCTGGCAGTTTTTATCACTCTCTCCTATATTACAAGTAACGTTCTCTGACTATGATATGAACACAAAGAGACATTACAAATATTAATTTCATTGGCCTAAACATAGTGAGGTTTTATGAAAGGTTTTTTGTTTAGGGACAATAAACAAAATCAAAGGGAAAATAACAAAGGGGATTATTTGGCTGAAATTTCGATTTTCTTTTCAGTTAAACAATTTTCTTTTTTTCTTTTTTCTTTTTGGTACTTATCACAATTTCATTTAAATAACTTTCCTTCATTTTTAAGCCACAAGGCTACAGTAGGCATGTGTTCGCCCAATTGCTGATGAAATGATGTGGCCACGTTGAAATGTCTAACATCTCATGCTCTGAAAATATTGTGGTTCTGTTGAATGTACATTGTGTGTCATTTACTGCTCCATACTCTGCCAGACAATGTTTGGCTTCAAGGTTTTCCGAACTGCTTAGTATGTTTTCTTAATGACCTTACTGGAGGTACATTGTTGGTTCTATGGGAAAGATAATGTTGCATTTTTTTTTTAACATCATCACTCACACAGAGTGATTACTCCAGCTGTACAAATAACAGGAAATGGATTTTTTTGCATTAAAGTTATGCAAGCCCAACAAATACTTGCAACAATTGCTTCTTAAGTCACCAAAATTTAAAACCATTCAGTTTCCTTGTAAGGAGCTCACGGCTTCTTTGATGCTAAGGTTTGTTAAGCTCAATGTGGAGGACCAATAAAATAATAAAAAGGCTCCAGAGGTGTTTATAGATTTCAATTATCTCTTGCTTTCTATCCCAGGATTGGACTGGGCAGGATTGTGCTGCCCTCAAGTAGTACTTGAGGCGAGGCTGCATTTTATACTGGCTGTCTTCACATTCTTCAAGGTTTCTTCTTTGTAGCTGAATTGCCTTAGTGTGGGTAGTGTACAGAGGTGCTAAGAGCTAGCCTAGACAAAGCAGACATGCTTCACAAAAGCAAAGGAGCAAAAGGAAGCAAAATTGAATCTCTAGCACCCAGCTCCTGAGCAAACAGGCAAAACTAATGGATCCACTCTTGCTCCTCCCATCCAATTACTGCGATCCAGTAGAGAGAATATGGCAACATCGGTTCACACAAATTCTAATACTCTTAATCCCTTCCATACATATAAATCTCACATTCACCAACATTACTTCATTATCAAGCCACCCAGGCAGACTGAGTGTTGGAATGGACCCACCAGCTGCAAAAACCTGCCTCCTTCAGGTTTTAATCAGCTAATGAGGGATATGCAAATGACAAGCTTATGGGATTACGGTTTGTCTAACAGCAGTCCTCCCCACAGTGATACAGTACTAATACAGGTGTTAGTAAACTGGTTATTAGGCACTGGCTAATTTAGGCCCATTCATGCTGTGATTGTGCTCTCAGCCCTGCCATTTGTACTAGTGTTTGTGGCCCAGTAGGAGATCTATTAGTACTGTGGTGGGTCTGACACAAACTCCTTGCTGTTAGATATGAAGTTAATAAATCCGGTTGGTTTGGTGTTTAGCCATATACGACAGCACGTGACTGAAATGATTATTTTTCTTTTTGCCTTTGCCTGGGAAATTGCCATGGGGTGGGTAGAGGGGAAATTTAATTAAGTGTTATTTACCATTTATATGGACTTTTCACATACTTTATTAAGAAAAGTGTAAAGCGCAGTAACTCATTTAACCTCTGTTTTCTCTTGGTTACAAGTAGCCAACTCTGTTTTCCATCAAAGGGGATATAGCCTAACAGGGTGTATGGTGGGAATGAAATGTGCAGCTTCATTAGGCTAAAGAGGACGAGCTGGCAAAAAGGGAAAGGCACATAAAGTAATTTAGGCAGTAGCTAGTGCTTTGAATGTTCCAGTGATTCAAGCTAGCACTCAGCTTGTCCTTTACTTTAAAAGAGGGGGGTGAGAGAACTTAATTAGTGACTGCCTTGCTGTGTGGCCTTGGGCAAGTCACCTGGACCAAAATTTCCTCACTCAGATGTCTAAAGTTTGACCAAGTATACTCTGATGAGAACAAACAAATGGACAATATTACATGATACAAGCATATGGGGTCAGGTTTTCACCTGCTTTCAGCCAGCTTGGACTTCAATAGTGCTATGCCAATTTACAGCATCTGAGGATCTGGGTCATGGTGATTTATTATAATTATGAGATGACTGAAATATTGAAGACAGGTGTCCTTCATGAGCAGTGTGGTCTGTAAATATATCCATTTCCAGGCATGTGTACTCTGTAAGGCCAGGCACAGAGCTCATCAAATGATGAAAATATGTATTTGTAAATAATTTGATTGATCGATGGGAAAATATCTAATCAGTGATCTCTTGAATATTATTTGCTGATCAAATAATGAAAATAAAATGTATTAATACATTATTTAGTGAAAAAATGTCACTATATGTTAAATAAACTATTCCCAAAGAATAACATTGACTGGCTCTAGCCAAAAGAGGGAATATGGCCATTGACTTTAACGGATGCTTTTAGGGTTGCTGAGCACTTGAAGGGTTGTGCTACAAAGACATCTTCCTCCTTGAAAAGCTTACACAAAAGTAATCTTTCCTTCATACTTACATAAAAACTCAGAGCCAGACTGAAGTTTTAATGTGCCCTGTATGAAGTCAGACATATTTTAAATCCCTGTAAAGCCATTAACTACTTATTCTTCAAAGTTCCCTGAGAGGTAGGGGCTGAAGAAAAGGATTATTATCTCCATGTTTCAAATATGGGAACTGAGGTACAGAGATTAATGTGCAAAATGTCTGAAGTTGGGCACCTAAAGTGAAACACATGAAGCTCCTTAGATTTAGGTGCATATTTGTATGCAGTCCTCCTATTTTGTTCTGATTGGACCTAACCTAAATTCATATTTTAGAAAGAGATACCAAATCTGAACTCTTATTTCCCCCTGAACTTTGAGGCCTTTTTAATTCAAACTCAGATCCAGATTTTGCAGTTGGGTTCCTTCTGTTTACAGAGGCTCAGATCCTAAGACTCCTGAATTTTGAGGTGTTCAAAATTCTAAACTGAATGTCGTGGCCATAATCCACATATTGCCACAGTTTTGTATCTGTTCTGCTGGGCCACCCCTTTTTATTTTTATTTATCCTGGGCAAAGCACTGAGGATGTGCTTGGTGCTGTACAAACTACAAAGACAGCCTCTGCCCCAATGACTTTACAGACACAGATGAGACCAGACACACTGAGGGAGACAGCAGAAGTATGAACATTGAATGCTACATATTTTTGTTTGGTTATTGCTCTATTTTCTTACTCTTCTCTTCTCCTTCAAAATAATGTTGGGGTGGAGAAGGCATTTCATTTGTCTGGGCTAGTAGTGGCTCTGAGCCTTGCAGAAAAAAGTAAATTTTATGGGAGGGATTTGAATGAGGAATCTGACTTCAGTGCCATTGCACCAGCATAACAGAGAGCAGCATTCACCTACAATGTGTGTACCAAAACATCTCTTTTTTGAATAAACCATTATCTAGTAACGCTAATCTAGTATATTTTTAAGGAATATGAGGCATTAATTCAAGTTCTGAGGTGATGGGCAAAGTGTATCTATTATCTATATTGCAGATGTAATCACAAAGGACCCAATGCTGTAAGATGCTGAGAACCTTACCATGTGACAGTGGTAAGGATCACTTTCTTCTAGTACTGACCAAGGAACTTGATTAGAATTTTTAAAAAATGTATTATCCCTAAAACTTACCCCTCTGCTTCCCTGTTGAGCTTCTTTCTAGAACCTCATTCAGTCTCCCTCATGACTGGATTCCTACTACAATTTTAAAGAAACAATACACACACGTGCATTGACTGAGGTGCTCAGGGCCTCAGGATTGGGCCTCGTGCAGTAAAACTTTCATTCAGAGGACTCCTTTCCCCCAGAATATAGAAAAAATGTATGTCTCACTGTATCCTGGTTAACACTCCCTTTATCCTCAAATTCAATTTTATTTCTGTTCACTTCTGGGCATTCATTCAGTACAACACATTGGTAAAAGATAAAACTGTATTCATTATTTTTGCTGAGTTGGTGGATTATGCCATTCAATGCAATAGCAATAGCCCTGAATGTTTCTCACTGGGTTTCATTTGAGAGCTGAGAGAGTGAAGGAGGGTAGGTGTGTCTCTGAAATGTCAGAGTTAAGTGAACACAAACAAGCTGTGATAGAAAAATCTTTTCAGCTTTTGGCAGAACTGGGAAAATCAGCTGCTTGTACATATATTAAATAAACATTAAAAAAAAAAAAAGGCCCAGATTTGACACCACCATGAAAATGGTGATGGCTGCTTCAGTGGAGAAAAAACAACTGTGTGAGATTTTTAGAGTGTAGTGGTCTGGGAATAATATGTGGTTTTTATGTAAGGATATTTGTTTGAGGCACTTAGAGGAAAATGTATACAGTATCCAAGAAATGGGGATTCTCTAATCTGGCTAGGACAACACACTAAATATGGACTTCCAAAAATGAAAGTGTCTGTGTGTGTGTGTGTGTGTGTGTGTGCGTGTGTAAACACATTCACACACATGTATACAGAGAAGTTGGATCCATATAGCCAAGTATATACATGCACACATACATACATAGTGATAAAACTATGATAACAATGAGAGCAAAATGGACAGCTGAACTGTATTCATTTCCTTCAGGCAGTCCTAATGAGAGCAAAATGGACAGCTGAACTGTATTCATTTCCATAGGGCAGTCCTGTTGATTAATGTGCCACCATCCCCAAAGAGAGAACTCAGAGCATATAATCCTGATTGAGTCTCTGTTCTCTTTCCTGGGGACACTCTCCATGTCTGGGTACGGTCCCAGTAGTGCAATTCAAATAGGCCCATGTTGCCAGGGAGCGAAGATGGGATACCCAGATTGGGTCAAAGAGGTGAAAGCATGAGGTATTCTGTGCGGATGTCCCTGGTTTCCGGTGGACCCCGTGAGTTTGAAGACCAAACTTGCAGCTTATTCTGCAGGGGATGGGGCTCCTTAAATATTATACTTGAAATAGGACGATTACTCTTATTAGAACTGTTGACTTCAGTGGGAACTTTGCCTAAATAGAGACTGGTTTAGGATTTGGTTCACAGCAATAAGATTATTGGGGGTATCAGGAAACAAATTAAAGATAATTTGTTGTCTGCAGTATCTTAGTGAAGTGTATTCAATTATTTGACTTATTTATTATTGTATGATTTAGCAGATAATAATTGAACATGTGATTAATGAAAAGTTAGCAAATTTCAGGCTTCTATTATATATGTATCATGTTTATTATGGTAGTGGCTAGAGACCAACTGACAATGGGGTCCCAAGGTGCTACATACTGTATACAGTTACAGTCCCTGACCCAAAGAGCTTACAATCCTACCATGTGACCCATTTCTAATACACAGACATACAACATCAAATTCTGCCCTCAGAAACACTTATGCAACCCCAGAAAAATCAACATGCGTGCACAAATGTAAGTAAGGGCAGAAGCAGGGCCGGCTCCAGCTTTTTTGCCACCCCAAGCTGCGAAGAAAAAAAAAAGGAAAAAAAAGAAAAACCCGATTGAGCTGCTGCCAAAGTGCTGCCGAAGAGGAAGAGAGGGACTGAAGGACCTGCTGCCGAATTGCTGTCGCAGACCCGGACGTGCCGCCCCAACAATGGATGGACTGCGCCCCTTTCTATTGGCCGCCCCAAGCACCTGCTTCCTTTGCTGGTGCCTGGAGCCGGCCCTGGGCAGAAGAATTTGACTCCCTGGCAACACAGCTACCTAAACCGACAGGATGGCTTCTCCCATCAGCATAGGTACTCCACCTCCCTGAGAAAATTCTCCCATCGACCTAACTGTGGGGGTTAGATCAGTTTAATTGTGTTGCTCAGGTGTGTGCCCTTGTGCCAGGTAGTTATACTGACCTAATTTCCTAGTGTAGACCAGGCCTAAGGCTAGATGGGGTCTAAGAAATACCTTGCACAGTAATATTAACACCTTTTAGAGAGTGGATCCTGCAACTTGCTGAGCACCTTTAACTCACACTTACATCTCACTCACAGGATTGGGGCACTAGTCTGTATATTGTCTTTATTATGTTGTACTCTGTGTTATTGCAGTTGCTATGGCAAATGCTCATTCTTTGGCTCATGCCCAATTAAATATCACTGTTATATTACCAGAGTTCATGGCAGCTTTAGCTTAAGTGGGTCCCACTTTTTGGCTTGCCAGTGCTTGCATAGTTTTTATTAGTCTGCCTTTATGTTTGCTTTTTGTAGATCCTTATTCACTTCCCATGGAGGTGATAATTTTTCCCCACAAAGTAGAAATCGCACGAATCATGTAAACGTATTTGTTCTTAGGAACTTTATGTTCTACACTTTCCCCCCATATTTACTGAATTGGGCAGTGGTGGGGGTGAGGAGAAAACCTGCATAAACAGGGCACATAGCTTTTTTATGAATCAACCCCCTGAGAGCTTTTCAACATGGGTTTCAGATGCCAGGATCTAGCCACAGCTGCTGGTTTTACAATAAGGTTCACTTGTAAATTAGTTCCTGGAAACAAAAATATTCATAGAAAAGATAATCTCTCATTGCATTAATTGCCTTTTAAAATACTACATCAGAATGCTAAGAACAGTATTTCATTCTCAGACTAACCCAGTAGTTACCCGTGTATTGTTTGAAGATGTATTAATTTTTTCTTAGTAGTACAGCACAAAGATTTCGGACAGAAGGATGTCCCCTAATCTAGAAGTGGGTTCAGCCAAAATTCTGGATCCAACCTCTGAATCCAACCTGAACTGTATCTTTGGGTCTGGCTGAACTCTGCTGAAAGAGCAGTGAGGAGAGAGGGTGTTTCAGGACAGAGGTTGCTATATGCCACTTTTATGGTCTGGCACCTTCTATGTTGGGGTTGTCCAGGAGCTGGGGATCACTGCAGCACTCTAGCTACTCCTTCATCCGATAGCCACGTCTCCAATGTGTCCCCTGAACTCAAGGCAGTGAGGGGGTTGATTGCACTGGCCCTACACCATTGGAATATTCCTATATACAAGGGGAACTCTCTGTTCCTGGCTTAGACGTGTTAAATTGCTGGATGAAATTCTGGCCTCATTGAAGTCAATGGCAAAACTTCAGTGGGGCAACTGACATCAACGATTTCTCCTGCTGTGCTTTGTCAGAATGGTATGAAGCAGGTTTAATGAGGCCAGGTATGGCCCCATCTTCCTATAAGGGGCAAGATCAAAACATCAGAGCTGAATAATCTCCTATTTGGGTGGTTGAAATCTGTATCCAAGCTTTTCAAAAGCTTGGGGGTGATTGCATTTTTTATTCACATTGGCACATTAAAAAACTAGAGCTGGTCAGGAAACCAAATTTTTTTCTGTAAGAAATGTTTAACAAAAATATTTTTGATTTTTTTCAGTCAAAAAGTTTCAGCTTTCCTAGGGGAAGTTTTTTTTTTTTTTTTACATTTCACACACCCCACAATTAATGCAGTTTATATTTAAACTTTGCTTTGTTTTGATTTTTCAGTTTAAAAAAACTGAAACAAAACAACATTTTAGGTCAAAACTAAGTTAACATTTTGTTTTGAAACCAAAATGAAATGACGTGTTAAGACTAAACAAGATTTGTTTTGTTTAGAAATTTCTTTCAGGAAAACAATTTTTTTCTTCAGCATCGACATTCTCTCATTAAAAATTCTGGTTTGGATGAAATCATAGTTTTTTCCGAGGCAACTTTCCGCACAAAAAACTTTGGCTGGCTCCATTAGAAACACCAGTTTTAGCTGCTATCTTGGATGCAAGTCTAGATCTGGGTTTTTGTTTCCGACCCAATTCTATCACTTTCAAGTCAGGATAAATGGGTTTGTAAAATGCTGTACTGATTAGAGATGGGACTCTGCCCACAAAATTAAGCTAAGGCTGGCTCTGCACCTTGTTTGTTCTGTGACTGACCCTTTTTAATAATGGGTACTGGAAGGAAAGGTGTAAAACTCTGTCATGCGCTGTAACTTCACTATAATATTCCTGGGGCCGGGGAGGGGGATATCTTCCTGCTCCTTCACTCCTCCAAGTGGTGATCAGTTTATATCCAGAAGTCTGAGATTTGTTAACCCTTTAAATTTGTGTCTGACCCACTATAAAGTAACTGCAGGTGGTATTTTTTTCATACAGATCTCAAATCCCCTTGAAGGTTGCTAGTCTTTTTGCCTCTCTTACATTCCGTGGCAATAATTTCCACAGGTTAATTATATATAACATAACAATGCAGTTCTTTTATCTCCTTTACATTGTCAGTCTTTCCATTATGTACCTGTGTCTTTTGTTTGTATATTATGGAATAGAATACATAGGAACCTTCAGCTGGCATCTCTGTACCCTTCAGTAATTTATACACTGCTATCATAACTCTGACTCTCCTCCTTTCCAAGCTAAATAGTCCTGAAGGCTTTGGATAACTCTACTCTATGGCTATGAATACACTTTAAGCGGGGGTGCAATTCCCCTGCTCATGTATATATGTTCTCGGTAGGCCAATGAGAGCTAACATGGGTGTAAATAGTAGTGTAGTTGTAGTAGCACAGGAGTAGCAGTGGCGACATGGCTGAGCCGTGCAGAGTAAAAACCTGCCTTAAAATGGTGGGTACGTATTTGGCATGGCTTAGCTGTGCCTTCCCTGCCACTGAGTGTGCCACTATGGCTATGCTACTATTTATACTTGTGCTAGCTCTCATCGACCTACCGAGGATATGTGTATTCGAGCAGGGGGATCACACCTCTAGCTTGTAGTGCAGACATAGCCTATACGGAGTGAGCCTCCTCACTGGGGTAGACAGACTGATGCTAGCAGAACTCAAGCTACCACGCTACAAATAGCAGTGCGGACATTGTGGCTTGCAAGAGCTCAGGCTCTCAAGCCCCCCAATCTGGAGAACCAGACCTACAGCCTGAGCTGGAATGTCCATATTGCTATTTTTTAGCACACTAGTTTGAGCCCTGCTAGTGTGAGTCTTGCTCCCAGCCATCATGTAGATATACCCTAAGGGTTTGATTTTCAAAGGCAATTAGACATCCAATTCCTGTTGAAAATCAATGGTAACTTTGGTGCTCTTTCGAAAATCCCCTCTTAAATGACCTATGTCTTTTTCATAAAGACTGACTAGGTTCCCTATATTTTTATTGGGAACATAACAATGGAAAAAGATACTAAGCTCATGTTAAAAGATGTGTTTCTTTGAATCACTGTTTGAGGAATTAGTTGAAACATAAGAAAGAAATGAGATGATGCTGTGCAGAAGTTACCTTTAGAAAATCCTCAGGTCAAATAGACTTATATGCTACTTATTGTAGGTCTTCTATAAGGAGAATTTTAAGAGGATCCCTCCCACATGGCAGTGCAAAGGGTTAAAGGTTAACAACTGACCAATTCCTAGGACAAGGTGTTATTCAAAATTAGGTACTTAAAACATTTGCTAGAGGACTTAGCCATTAGATTTATTTGGAATAAGTGCATTTCCCAACAGGGAAAGTATTTAGGGGACAAAAAGAATTTGGAGACAAAGAATTCCAGAAAGCTTGTCACAGTCTCTTGTTACTGTATAAACTGAAAAACCCCAATTAGAAGTTGAGTCTCCTTAACAAAACCTGAAAATATCCACATGTGTTTTGGGGAAGGCATTCTTGGCAGAAAGAAAAAGAGAGCGTTCTCAATAAATAGAACTAAAATAAGGCAATCCTAAATTATCTGCAACTTGCACATTGATTTTCTTTTCCCATGACATTTTCCTTTGATGCTGTCACCTTTAAGAATTATGATGTCTATCTACTTATCAGACTACTACTTATTTTACGGCTGGCAGGAAGTGGTAATGTTATAATCAGTTCCGAATTAATGGAAAAGACTGACAGGGGATACTGGCCTTTTGCTATTGTTCCATCAAAACTTGCAGATTATATTGTGATGCTTTGAAACATTAAAAATCCAAAATGCCTTGGCCCATAATGGAGCTTTTTTTTATAAACCTGGTTGTCCAGAAAATATTCATGTTGTTTAGTCTGAAGAGGCAGCATTTTTATGTGTTTTCTGATCCAGCCTAGCAGGATTCTCTTCTAATTCTTTTTGCTTTTGAGGATCTTCTGTGTAGTGGAGCAGTTGCCTATTTCAAACCTATTTCAGGGTTAGGGGTTATATTCTTTGTCCATTCTTCTCTTTAGACATTCTTCAAAATGTCCACCATGGTCTTGGGCAGGATATAAACAAATGAAAGTCCTGGGGCTTCTGAGGGCATATAAAGAAAGCCCTCCAAGGCAAAATACCTTTTAGTCTGTGACCAAATGTCAAAATGTACATGTGGGATCTTCTTGGATTCCTGTAAAATGGGTATAAGAATACATTCTACCCATGCTCATACTAATATTACTAGTTGGAGGCGGGTGGGGAGGGAATGCTGACTCCACTTCTCCAGCTACTGGTATCACTGCACTGGAGAGACCTGAGTTCTGTCCCTGGTTTTACCTGGAACTCACTTCTTGCTTGACCTTGGACAATCCACAATCTTTGTGCCTTAGTTTCCCCATCAATAAAACGGGAATAATAGTTCTTAGTGCAGTGTTGTTGTCAGGCTAATGTCACCGATATTTGTAAAGCGGAACATAATCCTCAGATTGAAATGGAAAGTATTAGTATATGTTTAAGTATATTTGCAAATAAAAACAAAATACATCTGTTAGTAATGAAATGCACTGAATTATCAAGCACTGAATGTAGAGGTAAAGAAGCCCCTTAGTATTGAACTAATGTGAGACAGGACTTGCTTTAACATAACTTTTTGTATTTAGGAAGATTTTGAACCACCAACCCAAGCAGTTGCTGGCAATAGGGAGCTTTTAAAGTCCAAACATAATTCAAAGACAAACCAAATACAGATAAAGAATGCTGACCTTTTGAAATAACGTAATTCTTTTTTGTCTTGGTCTTTGCCTTCTGGGAATAAAATTCTAAATAGCGCATTGCACAGAGATGCTTCTAACCCACCTATCTCTTATGATTGCAAATACAAGGCAATAGCTAGAATACCACATTCAAATGTGATCACTCTGAGGTTGGGATTTTCCCACTGGGAAGGAGTGAATGTCCTGTCCCTGGCCCAGTTTGAGTTTCATGGTATGATTTGTGTTTTACACATTTGTTACTCTAAGGAAGATGAGAAAGAATAAAAACATCATAATAATTTGAAGAAGTTTATTTGCGGCACTTAGCACTTATTCAGTAGTCAGAGAGCTTCTTGGGAAACTGAGACGGAGAGCTGAGACTTGCCCAAGAGCACACGACAAGTCAGCAGTAAAATGGGGACAGAATGTAGGTTTCCTGACTTCTAGTCCTGTGCCCTATCTCCTGGTCTACACAATTATTGGCATTGCTGAGCAAGAACAGTGCGCCTGGTGTTGAATAGACACAGAAAACCCATGTAGTTTTGAGCTAAGAAAATGTATGCAAGACAAAGCAGGTTAAATTAAAACTAAGAGATGCTACATCTCATATTACTAGTATATATGGGCTCAGCCCGAAAAATAGGATCCAGACCTGGGTTTCCTAACATCCCAAATTTGGGAGGGGAGGGGACTCAGTAGGATGAGGTATTTTGATTCATTCGATTATAAAAAAAATATGGGGTTTGGTTCAGGATCATGTTTCATTAACAGAATGTATTTAAACCCAACGGAATGGCTACATGATGATTGGTAATCAACCCGCCTGGATATCATGAATATTCCTCATCTGCTGAGCTGCTTAGTTTTCCATCTAAAACTGCTTCAGTTGGTTTGCTCAGTAATTAATGCATTGTACTTGTCTAAATACATTAGAAATAGGTCTTATTAAACCTAGAGTGAGGACCCAGTTTTGTTGGTATCTGTGACAGATCTCCTTGAATCGGTCTTAGCAAATATGCCGACATCCCTCTCAGTTAGGGCAAACTGCCTCTTAAGTGAATGTGCCAGATGTGGGGCTAGATTCTCCGGTGTGGCAGAGATCCACTCAACATAGCAGGACAGGAAAGAGTGGCCTGTCAGAGAACCAGTTACGGCTTTCTGATTCTATGGGCAGTTCTGTCTCAGGCCCAGCCCTACTGGAATAGAGTGCAGCTCAAGGAATCATCCAAATTCTGTCATCACCACTCTCCACTCTCAACACTGGGTCTGCAGAGAAGTGGGGTATGGTAGTATGCTGGCTCTCAACTTATTGAGTAACACTGTCATTGCTTACTACAGTAGCACTGTCACTATACTGCTGGAGCTGAACTGTTATGGTGACGACGCAGGAAAGGAAACAGAACACCAGGTCTGTGGTAGCCGAAAAGCCCCTCTACCTCCAGGAACTTTTCCTGGGGCTTTTATTCTTTACTTACTTTGTTTACAACACTTCTTAGTGGTTACATTCCTGCGCATAAAAAGGCCAGGCAGTATACATGCACATAAAATAACAAACCCATCTCTTGAGCGCGTGAATGCCAGCTGCGAGGAAACAATCAAATCAGCCAAATAAGTTTCCCAAACATAGGCGCTAGAACAAGGTCACTCCTGCCTCATTGCCAAGGGAACAGTTTGCCGTTCTTCAAGGCTTGTGATTAGGGAGCAACACATTCCTACAAACTGTGAGAGCAAGGATGGAAATTTTAGGAGGAAAATAGCCTAGTGCAGCCAAGATCCGAGAAACAAGGAACATAATTAAAATGTTATTCTAGTAATCCGCACTACAAGTGATAATTGTATATTGTAGGGTTTTCTTATCCAGAGTAATGGGCTTCCCATCCTTCAGTGACTGGGTTGCAGCTGGGTGTAGTTTGAGAAAGAGGCTGGGGAAAATAACTTTTCATGCAGGCTATTCTTATCAGAAGAAGGCTGAATTTATGTTTATTTACAATCCTGAATATTGTTTGAAGTTAGACAGTGGCACTACATCAAGTTACACCCTTTAAAGATCTGGCCCGTTTTATTTCATTCTGACAAGGGACGTTAACATTTGGAACATTCTTTCTCATTGTCCCTGCACATACAGTTTACTCTGTTAGGAGAGGTACTTAACAGGCTTCGTGGATGTTCTCCACCTTCAACTCCCCTGCTCCCAGCCTGAGCTGTTAAAATTATGCATTCTTTACTGCCTTCTAAGAAGATTACCGAGCCAGATGACCCAAGCAGCAGTGGTACCAATTAGTCATCATTCAAAATTAATAAACAATATGATGATAACAAATAAAAAGATTGATTCTTCTGATGTGAGAATCATTTTAATTAATTTAATCCTTGTTGAAAGATCAGCTGTGCACAGTCCTGCTCACCAGCAGGGCCCATTTGTCCCTGTCTGTCCCCATCACCTAAAGCCAGTGAATATGATCAGTAGCCAGCACTTAGGGAACAATAAGAAACAGATTGTACTGTCAGGCTTCATTAAAGATCATCATTAGTATTCCAATTTGGAAACAGTCAATCTATCCTAACCTTTTACCAATTCTTTTCGGGTGCTTTTGTGAAGTTTGGTTCAGCTGCTACATGTAAAAAATTCTGTCTGGGCTTCTTTAAAGAGAAGGCTGGATTTCGTTGATGCCTGTCAGTCTGCAGCTTAAGGACAAAGCTCCAGGGAAATAAATGTTATGCAACTACGTTCGAAACTATATCATGTGCAGCTGCTTATGATTTGAGTATTAATGGGCAATGAAACTTTCTTAAACTCACCCTTAACAATGATGAATGGAAATGAAATTGATATGGCACCTTCTTTTATCCTGCTGCTGAGATGTTTGGTCACAGGAGATGGTTTTTCAGGGATAGTTTTCTGGCTGTTCTCTTCCCCTTGATCTGGCTGTAGAGGGCATTTTGAGCATGTTGATGAGGTAGATGGAATTTTTAGATTTGTTTGCAGTTCACCTTATCTTTTATACTAAGGTCAGAAGGGTTAGTCTGTTAGTTCTTGATTCTTACCACTGGAAATAGTTATGGACAAATGGATTATAGGATTTCAGTGTATGTTCCTATATGACCATCCCCGCATCTCAGCTGTTTCCTCTGGCTGCACAAAATATACATACCCTGGATCTTAGTTTGTAAAACTTTGTCTGTCAGTTATTAACCTCGCTATTTTAATGTTCTTGAAATGTATTATTTGCTAATCATAACGGGGACCCTGAAACAAGCAGCTTTACACAAGATGGGGGGGGGAACCTTTTTAAAAATGGGAGAAAAATGTTCTCCCTGATGTGATGCAGATGGTGAAAAATTCAAAATGGTAGGATAAACGTGGGTTGGTGTCTCTTTTCAGATACACTAGTGCTAATCAGGAGTTACTCCACTGAAATCACTCAAGTTACGTCTTTATAAACTGATGTATATGGGAGCGGAATCGGGCCAATATAAAAAAACCCCAAACCCTCACTCACTAACTCTTAAAAATCTATTGTTTATGATTACTGTGCTATAGTAATACAAAACTATAACTATATTTGCTTTTCATGGTTTATGAGTTAAATGTTTACCAGCTGTAAAAGACATAATCATCTCCTATGAGTTAATGCTGCTTGTATTTCCTCAAAATTTAAATACTTTAAGATCAGGAATATTTGAAATAAACTGATTGCATTAACAAAGTTTTGGAATCTGTTAGTTCATTTTAAAAACAGATGAGCTTTTCTGCATAGAGGAGATTCCTGTAGTGAGGAATGTCTGAGACCACTTCAAGCTATTTCAGGGTGGCAGCAAAGTTTATTGCTGAATACTCATCTAAAGTTTTGTATGGGTTTTTAAGTTAGTGACATGTTATGTAAATTAGTTACATAAATTGCACTGATAAGTAACATACACACTTATGTGAGGTTTTAGGGATCAGACATATAATGCTATTTACTGGATGCTAATTTTCCAAACTATCATTTTTTTTTTTTTTATTATTTATACCGTTAGTGATTTATTCATTACTTTCTAACATCTGATATGATTATTTTGTTAGCCATATGCAGTATAAACCTGGTTACAGAAGAAAGGCCAGATGGAGTTATTCCACAATTACAACAGTGCAACTGAGGCCTGAAGTATGTTTATAAGCTTCATTCTCAATAAGCATGGTGAAGAGTGAGAGGGATTTTTATTATTATTATTATTTCTTACTGAATTAGGTCATCTCCACATGATGTGTTCCCTTTCATTCTTTTTGCAGCTCTTGGTTTTATCATTATTCTTCTGACTCTTTGACAACTCCTATATAACGTCTCATTCCTTGTCAGATTATTGCCATTTCTTTTCTGATTTTTGTGTCTTATATACCTAGGCTGGAAAGTGACATGCTTAAAATGTGAAATTCTTAGGAAGGAGCTGCTTGCATTGTGCTACTAACTTTTTAAAATATAAAGAACTTTTTATTGGATTTGTTTTACTTTGTGATGTTTTACATGAATTTAATACTTGTGAAAGGTGCCAGATTGAAAGCCCAGAGGCCCTACTTCCCGCTACAGGACACATGTAACGCCCATGACTTCAATGGGAGTTACTCATATCCTGCAATGGGAGAATAAAGCCTCAGGAGCAAAGGGCCAGACCCTCATTTTGAATAAACTAGTGTAGCTCCCTAGTAGACTATGAAGCTTTGCTGAATTACCCCAGCTGAGTATCTAGCCCATGATCTAAAAGTGTCAGCTTCCCAATACTACTAATGTACCCACAAACTGACCTGTAGAGACTATAGGGTCATTTCAGGCCTGATCTTGTGTGGTGCTAAGCACATTTATAAGAGGCACTACCTCACAGGATCAGGTGCTTTGACTCCATGACCCTCCATTATTGGGGATCTCTGCTTAAGACTTCAACAAAGGTGCCAACTGTGGAAATGTGGCTTTTTTTCTGATCGGGATGCCTAAATAGAATAGGACTGAAATAACTGGTTTATTTCATACTGGCCATGAAAGAGTCATCCAAGGATAACATTATTGACCCCAATTGGATATGAAGTCATGAGCTAGATATGTAAGATTCTATATACCATGGCCCTGAGACCATCTCCTCCTTGACTTAATGTTAAAAGGAGACTTGCAAGACAGTAAAGGTAAATCAAAATTAAATTTACTCAGACATAATGAAGCCTATTAAAATATGAATTCACAATAAATTCATTATACAATAAAGATTATAATTGGCATTGGTGATAAATATACATATACGTCCTGAATGAACACAACCAGCCACCAACAAAAAGGCCAAACATGACATGACTGGACTGGGCCTCTACTGTATAGATGTGTCAGTAACAGGTTCTGACAAATGTTGTGAAGCTACTATATGGCATGTACTCCATGTAGTATTACTGATGAAATATCATCCATCTCGCTGAGCCATTTTCTCTAGCCTCCAAACATTTCTCATCATGAGGTATGTGACAAAACCAAGGCTGCTAGCAATGTTGGGATGGGCTGAGAAGTACATAAACAGCACATTCCCTTTGCTCTGCACTATCTATGATAGATTAAGAGTAAAGTCAACCCCAGGCTAAACTGACTTTTGTTCATAGTAAATAATTTATATTCTTTCATTGCTTTGGAGGCAAATAGACATGTGTTTTAAAAACAATTATTGGGCTAAACTGCACAGTGCTTTCATGCACAAAACTCCCATTCACTTTGGTGAGAGTTTTGCTTGAGTGAAGATTGCAGGATTGGGCCCAGTATTATTAAGAATTTATTTTACAGAATACTTTTAAACATGGTGCCCTGTTGAAAAAGATACTGTAAAATGAGTTATGAATGAAAATAAACCAACTAGGAGAGACAGAGAGACAAGGAACAGTTAGTAAACACATTGTACAAAGTAAGTTGTTCAAATATTAGTTTAGATAATGGGAATGGGACTTAGCAAACTAAGAATGTTTGCTTAACAAGTTATCAAAGAGAAATTAGTTAAACCCCAACATTGTTTTTTCATTATTTGGCCAAATATTTTCCACCTGATTTAAAGAAAGACTAAACATACTCCTAGTAACCATGGTCAGCTTTCTGGATATTCTTTCTGGATAGATACAAGTTAAATATATAGAACCTAATCCAATAGCCATTGAAGTAAATGGTAATCCTTCCAATGGCTTCAGTGGGCACTGGGGCAAGGTACATAGAGAACAATTTATCAGCAAAGGTATAGAATGCATGTTTAAGATATGTAAATAGACCAGACGTGGGCAAACTACGGTCCGCGGGACCCTCCTGCCCAGCCCCTGAGCTCCTGGCCTGGGAGGCTAGTCCCCGGCCCATCCCCTGCGGGTCCCTCTCCACCGCAGCCTCAGCTCACTGCACCGCCGGCACAATGCTCTGGGTGGCGGGCTGCGATCTCCTGGGGCAGTGCAGCTGCAGAGCCCAGACTGACCCGGTGATTTGTGCTGTGCAGTGCGTGGCTGGTTGCAGCCGGGCGGCGCCTCTGCCTGTCCTGGTGCAGCCGCGCCGCCACCTACTGGTGCTCCAGGTAGCACAGTAAGGGGGCAGGGAGCGGGGGGGGTTGGATAGAGGGCAGGGGAGTTCATGGTGGTGGTGGTCAGGGGGTGGGGGGTTGATAGGGGTCAGGGCGGTCAGAGGACGGGGAACAGGGGGGTTGAATGGGGGCCGGGGTTCTGGGGGACAGTCAGGAAGGAGGGGGGTTGGATGGGGTGGTAGGGAGCAGTCAGGGGCGGGGGTTCCAGGGGCAGTCAGGGGACAGGGAGCGGGGGGGGGGGTGGGGCAGGAGTTCCAAGGGGGCTGTTCATGGTGGTGGTGGTCAGGGGGTGGGGGGTTGATAGGGGTCAGGGCGGTCAGAGGACGGGGAACAGGGGGGTTGAATGGGGGCCGGGGTTCTGGGGGGCAGTCAGGAAGGAGAGGGGTTGGATGAGGCAGCAGGGGGCAGTTAGGGGCAGGGGTTCCGGGGGTGGTCAGGGAGAAGAGGTGGTTGGATGGGGCAGGGTTCCCGGAGGGGCAGTCAGGAAGGAGGGGGGTTGGATGAGGCAGTGGGGGCAGTTGGGGGCGGTCAGGGGACAGAGAGCAGGGGGGGTGGATGGGGCAGTGGTCCTGGGGGACTGTCAGGGAACAGGGGGTGTTGGATAGAGCAGGCATCCGGGGGGGGGGGGGGGCGGGGGGGGGAAGTGGGGGGGGGGGGGGGCGGATAGGGAGTGGGGGCCAGGCCACGTGTGGCTATATGGGGAGGCACAGCGTCCCTTAACCGGCCCTCCATACAATTTCAGAAACCCAATGCGGCCCTCAGGCCAAAAAGTTTGCCCGCCCCTGGAATAGACATAAGATTACACTGGTCTACAATTTTTGAGAAGTCGTCTGCTTCAGAGATAAAATGTGCTATTTATTATGTATTTTGATGTGCTGAATTCAAATATGACAATTAAAACAACTGATTGGCTACTGTTTCTAAGATATTTAAGTTTTTACATTTTATGTCTATGTATATTGTGTAGATAGTAGAGTTTTAATCATAAATTGTAAACCTAGGTCTTTTCATGTGTTTATGGTTGCTTTACATGATAATATTTCACCTGTCCTGTTTATGTAATACTTTAAAAATCAGCAAAAGGGTTATATAAATAAAATTTATTATGAAACAAAAGGCAAAAAACTATTATGTACATCGTTTAGTCCTATTCAGTGTCTACTCGGCGCTTCTTGGCTTGTCTCTTGTATTCATTAAATGGAGCATCTCTTGTCACTGTCCAGCAATTATCTGCAAGCATTGATGAGCTCCATTTGCCCTGATAGCGTTTCTCCATTGTTGCAATGTCCTGGTGAAATCACTCGCCGTGCTCGTCGCTCACTGCTCCACAGTTCGGTGGAAAAAAATCTAGATGAGAGTGCAAAAAATGTATCTTTAGTGACATGTTGCAA
>NC_048301.1:84431386-84464393 GCF_013100865.1 Trachemys scripta elegans
CAGTTCGGTGGAAAAAAATCTAGATGAGAGTGCAAAAAATGTATCTTTAGTGACATGTTGCAACCAAGGCTTTTGTATGCTTTGAGGAGGTTTTCCACCATCAACCTGTAGTCGTCTGCCTTGTTGTTTCCGAGAAAATTTATTGCCACTAACTGGAGGGCTTTCCATGCCGTCTTTTCCTTGCCACGCAGTGCATGGTCAAATGCATCATCTCGAAGAAGTTCACGAATCTGAGGACCAACAAAGACACCTTCCTTTATCTTAGCTTCACTTAACCTTAGAAATTTTCCACGGAGGTACTTGAAAGCTGCTTGTGTTTTGTCAATGGCCTTGACAAAGTTCTTCATCAGACCCAGCTTGATGTGTAAGGGTGGTAACAAAATTTTCCTTGATTCAACAAGTGGTGGATGCTGAACACTTTTCCTCCCAGGCTCCAATGACTGTCGGAGTGGCCAATCTTTCTTGATGTAGTGGGAATCTCTTGCACGACTATCCCATTCGCAGAGAAAACAGCAGTACTTTGTGTATCCAGTCTGCAGACCAAGCAAGAGAGCAACAACCTTCAAATCGCCACAAAGCTGCCACTGATGTTGGTCATAGTTTATGCACCTCAAAAGTTGTTTCATGTTGTCATAGGTTTCCTTCATATGGACTGCATGACCAACTGGAATTGATGGCAAAACATTGCCATTATGCAGTAAAACAGCTTTAAGACTCGTCTTCAATGAATCAATGAACAGTCTTCACTCATCTGGATCGTGAACGATGTTGAGGGCTGCCATCACACCATCGATGTTGTTGCAGGCTACAAGATCACCTTCCATGAAATAGAATGGGACAAGATCCTTTTGACGGTCACGGAACATGGAAAGCCTAACATCACCTGCCAGGAGATTCCACTGCTGTAGTCTGGAGCCCAACAGCTCTGCCTTACTCTTGGGTAGTTCCAAATCCCTGACAAGGTCATTCAGTTCACCTTGTGTTATGAGGTGTGGTTCAGAGGAGGAGGATGGGAGAAAATGTGGGTCCTGTGACATTGATAGTTCAGGACCAGAAGTTTCATCCTCTTCCTCTTCCTCGTCTGACTCAAGTGAGAAGGATTCTGGTGCATCAGGAACCGGCAGTCCTTCTCCGTGGGGTACTGGGCGTATAGCTGATGGAATGTTTGGATAATGCACAGTCCACTTTTTCTTCTTTGACACACCTTTCCCAACTGGAGGCACCATGCAGAAGTAACAATTGCTGGTATGATCTGTTGGCTCTCTCCAAATCATTGGCACTGCAAAAGGCATAGATTTCCTTTTCCTGTTCAACCACTGGCGAAGATTTGTTGCACAAGTGTTGCAGCACATGTGTGGGGCCCACCTCTTGTCCTGATCTCCAATTTTGCAGCCAAAATAAAGGTGATAGGCTTTCTTAACCAGAGTGGTTATATTGCGCTTTTGTGATGCAAAAGTCACTTCACCACAAACATCGCAGAAGTTATCTGCACTGTTCACACAAGTACGAGGCATCTCTGCTCACTTTAGCTAAACAGAAATGTGTCCCTTTGCAAAATCAAACACTGACAAATAAGAGAGCACAACACTGTATGATTTCTAGAGCTGATATAGGGCAATTTGTTCAGCAGAGTGATGTAAGCTTCATTATGATTGCATCATCCATGACTTCTAGGAATAACATGATGCAATTCATATCATGTATGACACAATACAAGCTTCAGATTGCGTCATTAATTGTTTTGCCTAAAAAGCAAGTACTGTCCAAACCCAGTCATAGATTTATTCATAGATCCAGTCAAAGATGTATTTTAGTCATTTCTGGTTTAAATAGAGATCCCTTCCCTTTATAACTCACTTATCCTCCGCCATTCTCAAGTCAAGGGTCGTATATACTGACCTAATAGCATATCTTGAAAACCAGAGCCAATCAACAATTTTAAGCATCATTTTTGTTCTCAGTGACCCAGAATTAGTAAAGTTTGACTACATTTATTTCAGAAGCATTTTGGCTGTACAGCAGTGTTATTAGAGGCAAGAACACGTGTTTGGTTCAGAAATATTCTACATATGAATATACATATTTAGTGAAGCACTATTATACACAGGTATTTGATGTAATACTGTTGTTATAAGTCCAGTAGTTAAAAGGGAAGAGGATAGCGGTGTGTGTGTTTAGATAGATAACATGAGTAATGGAAGCCTAATGTAAAGCTCATTGAAGTCAATTGAAAGAGTGATTGAAGACAGTGGACTTTGGATCAGGCCTTAGATGAAAAATCTCATTTTTATAATAGATTTTGGTCATATGTGTTTAAAAAACATGGACACACACACACACACACACACTCACACACAGAGAGAGAACTCTATTTGGGATGAAAACTTTGTTGCTTGTAAGAACCTCTAAAATGAGGCTTATAAAGTACAATGAAGGCTGACTGATCTTTCACTGTTGAGCAGCACTATCAAGAACTCCTGTACTAATGCTGGGAACAAATTACTCTAACTGTAGTTGGTCCAGGAAGGGCTGGGCTAGACCTCACTCTTTTTGTCTAGCTTACGAGGTGCAGGTGTGTGTGGATGTGTTTAAATGTTAGTCATTAGGACTACCATTCTTTCCTTTGTATATAAAAAAAATATGGGCAGATTTTACTTTCCATTAAAGTGAGAAACTAAAACTAGCATTAGAGTTAGTGCAATGAAACATTGCTGAAAACTTGTCCAATGCACTTTGATCGTACAACATCCCCTACTATTTCAGACTCTCAAATCTCTCATAAGCAGGCATTGCCAGTCATGCATGACAGTTTTTTTTAATAGGTGGAAAAATATTGAGAGGGGCTTGTAGGAAAACAACCAAATTCATTTTACTTTAGCCCTAAGCCAGAGTTCTAACTCCCTTCTCTAGAGATGAAAGGCTAGTGCACTAACCTACTGCATGGCTGAAAACAGTGTTCAGCTTATTTGATGTATGTGTGGCTAATACAGATCAATAAAGTCCAGAAGAAGTTTAAACAGCTTTAGCTTGCAGTGCTATTACTCAATGCCTTTGAAAAGCTCAATTTCAGACAAACTAGGTCTGCTTTTGAACACTGAACAAAGAGGAACATAATGTGGTGCTAGCTGTCTGTCTCACATTTACAAATATGGGGCCAAATCCTGAAAGACGCTGAGCACTCACATCTAGACCCAAAATCAATGGGAACTGTAGTATTGCTAAGAAATCACAATCCTGTGCTGATAGAGCTATTCCAGTTCTTCACACTTAGGAAAATGAACATTCACCCTCCTTGTCTTTTTTGCCCCTGATGTTACAAAGGTTCATTGTGTGTGGAGGCTGGGGAGGATAAAGTAGAAAAATGTAGTAATTAAGGTTGGGTTTTCAAATTCTAATATTGAGACAGATGACAGAAATCATCCTTTAATGTCAGGATTGTGTTTCTTAGACTTTGACTGATCGTTTTCTGTGTTTATCACAACCCACAAACTTAACTTCTGCTTGATATAGAGAGCTGTACCAGTTTAGAACTGTGCTGCCCTCTTGTGTTCTCAAAATGAAACTCGAGTGCAAGAAAGAAAGAAAGAAAAAGAAAGAATCCTTGCTCTAAATCCTAAATAAGGACCCATGCATTTGTAATTTAGAGTTAGATTTTTAGGTACTTAACTTTTAATTACATGATGAATATGTCAGCTGTAGCAGAATGAAATTATTCCTGTGCTAACCCAGTGATGCAGGATTATAATCAAATTAGTTTAGTCTGTTTGGGGCAAATTCTGCTCTCAGTTATGCCCATGCAATACAGGGGTAAGTGAGGGCAAAATTTGTCCATTCTGGACTATATGTTGTTATCAGGTTGCTTTAGAGAACTCCAAATGTGTCTTTTGTCAAAAGTAACTAACTTTTTTTTTCTAATTATAAATCACTTGTGTAAAGAATTCTAAAACTTAGTGAGATTTTATTTTTACAGATAATGAGTGTTTCATACTAACTGCAACTGTGGAAAAAGGTAACATGAAAAGCTTTAAAAAAATTTAAAAATCCTAAATATTTTACAAAATACTGATGTAAAATTACAAGAGTCCATTCTAAAATAATCCATTGAAATTAAAAATATGTTGTGCGTATATTCAAGCATCTCAGGTATTTTATAAGTATTAATGAATCAGTATAGGTTAGGAATTACTATACTTGTTTTTTGAGATGGGAAAACCAAGGCACAGAAATATGTGCTTTGACCAGTGTCACAGGGCAACCAGTGATACAGCATTTCCTGTTTTCCAGTTCACTCTTCTGATTATGAGACTTCCTTCCTGGAGGCTGCTCAAGACAATCTGCCACCCTAGACAAAATTTCAGTGTACCATTCCGCCTCCCCCCCCCATCTCCTAGAAAATAGGTTCTCAAGTGGGGGCACCCCCGAGGGGAGGCCTGTTGTATTTTCAAGGGGGATGCAGCAAGTCTTCTGATGGTTTGGTGGTTATGGTAGAAGTGAGTAAGCGCCAGTTGCAGCATCACTCCATCTAGGGGTGGTCAGGGCGTGGCAGCTGTCTGAGTACTCCCAGGCTGCTGTTCAAGACTCAGGACAGCACAGGATCAAGGACTGCTCTAGCTATAGGCAAACTGGGGCGGGGGGGGGTGGTCAAGCCAAATTTGAGTGAGTGGCACTGCAACCTGGTGCACAGGTTGCAGTACTGCTCAGGTTTGGCCCAGCCACATCCCCTAGTTTGCCGATAGATAGAGCAGCCCTTGTTCCTATGCTGTCCTGCATCTTGAACAGAGGCCTGGGAGTCCCCAGACAGCTGCCACATCCTGGCCTCCACCCCATGGCTATTGAAACCATGTAGGCTGAGAAACTACTAGGGTTATAGCCCCAGCCAACACACTACACATGGGAGCTCTGATTGGAAGATCGCCTGGCTCCACTGATGGGTCCAACTATGCCATTTAAGCCAGGAGGAGGAACAGGAAATTTGTCTGAGCAACAAAGTGGTTTCCTGTTGCGGCTGCATTGGACCTTACTTGTGCCTGCTTCCTGTACCCAACCCTGTTTCTGGTTCCTGCTCTGCTCCTGGCTGCCTTACCCCCCCGGCTTCACACCTGTACCCATTATGCTCCTTCTCTGTGCTTGATCCTTGCCTCTCCTCCTGCCCTTACGTCTCACCTCCAGTGCTCAGTGACCAGTCATGGCTCCAACACTTGCCTCTGACTTCTGATCCTGACTCCAGCTTGACCCTTGGCTCTGGCATTTGGCATCTCAGCTCAGCTTTGATTCCTGATTCTGACTCTGGCTTGACCCCTGGCTCTGGTAACTGGCAATTGGCTCTGGTGCTGACCTTTGGCTCCGTTCCCCAGCCTGGATGCCTGATTTGCTCACTAGACCTGACTCCTGCTCTGATTAGTAAGTGAGACCGCTTACATCTTGGTCCTAACAGCTCTTTCCTATCTCAGTGATGGTTACTAGTATCTGCCATAATTATTTAATTTGGAATGCCGACAGGGCGAATGGTATTAACGAACAAAATAATTGGCCCATGCTCTAAGGTACTTCAGCTTAATTCACACACCCAATATGAATAGGAAGTGACGTAAGAATCTAGGACCTTGTTTACACTGGGGATTTGCCCCGTTACAGCATCAATGGCTAGCAGCTGATGTAGCTGAAGGATTGCAATCCTCTATTGCAGACAAAGCTGCTATAAAATGTAATTTGCACTAGTGCAATTTACCCCAGTTTCAATTAGGAATAAACTGCACCATTGCAAATCTTGGTTTATATTGGTTTTTTGCCTGTGTACACTATTGGTTTGCACCAGTCCAGCCACACAATTCTGTTCTATTCTATACAGGTTCTTACACCACACGCATCACTGGACACTTCAGTCCAGAACTGCTTCTTTAGGTTAGACTTAGCCTTTGCAGTCCTCATGTAACCAGAGTCATGTACAGGGCCGGCTCTGGCTTTTTTGCCGCCCCAGGCGGCTGGGGGGAGGGCGCCGGGGTGGAGCGGTGAGCCCCAGCGGGGGCTCCGCTCTCCCCCTGGCAGCTGGGGGGAGAGGGACCGGAGCCCTGGGAAGAGGGCAGTGACCCCCGGCGGGGGCTCCGCTCTCCCCCCGGCGGCCAGAGCGCAGGGGGCAGGGCGGCGAGAGGGCAGTGAGCCCCAGCCAGGGCTCGCCGCTCTCCCCCCGGCGGTCGGGGGGAGAGCCCCAGCCAGGGCTCGCCACTCTCCCCCCGGCGGCCGGGGGGAGGGCGCTGCGGGGAGGGCGGCGAGCCCGGCCGTGGCCCCGCTCTCCCCGGGGGCCGGAGCGCTGCGCCGCCCCCCTCCAGGTGCCGCCCCAAGCACAAGCTTGGTGGGCTGGTGCCTGGAGCCAGCCCTGGTCATGTAACCTCTTATGAACTTGCTTGTAGGCCCATCACTCTTGAATAGATAAGGTTAGTGTCAGATATCTTTGTTGGATGAACCTGTACGTGCTTTTTTGTCAATATCAGTGCCTCTGCTATCCTTGATATTGTATTCTAGAACCCTGGGCCAGATATGTTCAAATTCTTGCATTTGGTGAATTTCAATTGTAAGTGTGTTGTAAGTGTACTTTTACTGACGGTGGTGCCACACAACCACGGACAATATTTACTATTGTCACTGGGTGCTTAGGGATCAATGCACAACTCTAGCTTCTTACTAATGGCGTCTCTGTCCCTTGTAGCTTCAACAATCCTTGACTTAATTTCTTCTTTGTGGATCTCTTGTATTTATGTCTCATTGGTGCCATCTATGTTTGCAATGTCTTTCACCAGTCAGCTGCATATGTGGAGGCTAAGAGCCCAGGTCTTGAGCGTCTTTGGTTTCAGGTTGATCCCAACGATGCTGCCAAGGCCATGGCCATATCTCATGAAGGTGGTTTCAACGTACATGTGACTCCATATGCCCTTCCATATTCCTGGAACATGGTGCTTCAAGAAAACAGCTGACCATGTGTTTGATTTATAATCTGTCCAATACTGGGAAATTAATTCTTATGAGTGAATATGTAAGAATTTGATAAGTAAAATCTGAGAGTACAAAAAGAATATGCCTGGTGTGTTGATTCGGGCATGGGGAAGGAACATATTAGCAAGGTGTACTGCTAGTACAGACACATATGTACCCCCTAGCTAATTATCTTCCATAACAAAGAATTAGTATGAAGTTTTCATTAATTGGATTTCAATGATTTTTTAAAGTTGTTTCATTGTCACCTGGCTTGTGAATCAGGAGGGGAGGTGGTAATAAGTGCTCAACATATTTCAGAATGCTTAATAGTGACAAGATGTCATCAAGCATCTGAATTTAGGGTTTTGAAATTCAGAATTCACAAAAAAAGTTTTATGGACACTGAAAAAGGTACTGCCAAAAACTTGCATTTGGCTACCTGATTAAATGTTCCACTATGCCAGAGGAGTTAAGTTGTAGATCATGGTCTTCATCCTGGAGCTTTAGGCAATATTTCAGATATCCTTGGCCCTAGCTATTGAGTGTCTTGAAGATACAGACTGAGACCTTGAACTTGGATTTGTTCATGGAAGCTTGTGTTCCTGAGGAGGCTTGCTACAGCATTCAGTGCTAGCTGGAGTTTCCTATTGGTTGATGGCTTCATGTCTAGGTATATTGCATTGTTGTGGTGCAGCCAAGAGGTGATGATGGCATGAATAACTTAGGCCAGGTCATCGTTTGCCAGGATGGGATGGAGTCTCTTAGCTAAAACAGAGATGGTAGAAAGCATTTTTCACAGATGCTGCTATGTGAGAGCTTAGCGTCATTGAGGAATCCTGGAGCACTCCAAATGTATACACTGAATTTACCAGTTGTGGGGGTGTGCCTTCAACCAAAGGACACTGTGCTGCGAACTCTTCAAAATGCTTTCCTCTGCTCACCAGCATCACATCTGCCTTGCTCCGTTTCAGCTTCTTGGTAGTGGTGGTGTGGTTGTGGGGGGAGAAGGAAAGGTAGAGCTATGTGTTATCTGCATATTGCTGGCACTGGGGTCCTTGTAGTCTGACCAGATTATTTTGTGGCTGCATGTGTATGTTGAATAGGACCAGAGAGAGAACTGAATCTTATGGGACTCCACAAGTGAGGGATCTAATTATAGAGATGCAGTTTCTTCTCACTGTTTTTTGGGTGCATGCCTCCAGGAAGGGCTCAGACCATGTTAGCACATCCCCCTGGATCCCTGCCACCTCTCTCAGGTGAGACAGTGTTGCATATTGCAGAGAGGTCTATGAGGATGAGCCTGGATGTCTGTCCTTTATCCACTGACTGTAAGAGATCAGCCAGCAGTGCCACTAAATAAGTTTCAGTTACATGTCCTGACCAGAATGTAGAATGTGCTGAGTCTAGGATATGAGCTTCAATGAGAAGAGCTGGAAGTTGGCCTTTGGCTAGCTTCTCTATGAACTTGTTTGGGAATGGTAGGTTTGACACTGGGTGGTAGTTGGCTAGAACTGACAAGTGACTGGTCGCTGAAGACTGAAATCCCTGGGGTAGACAAAGCCTTGCAATGGTCATTTTTGAAAGTCTTCATTAAAGAGATGCTAAAGTCCCATTTTAATTACCTGTGTACTTTTGTTTGACTTAAGAGATAATGACTTATCAAAAACTTCTGCCCACCTTGAATTGCTTACAGATTTAGGGCCAAATTCTTCTCTTGGGCCTTGTCAAATTTTGCTGCCACTAGCATCATCTAACTTTGCTCTTAGAACATGACCTACCATGCTTAAAATGCTGATAGCAATCAGCAGGCCATCTACACTGGGGTGGAGATGAACCAGTGCTAGCAACAGTAGGAGATTTTTTCAAAACATCCCAGATGACAAAGCTTTACTTACATAAAGCTGCATCTGTATAAATGAGAAGTACACCCTTAATGTTTCCATCAGTGGTTGTGAAGAAACATGAACCCCCCGTTTCATGTTTTGCAAATTAAAAAAACAAATCAGATTTATCAGGGGAGTACAACTACAAACTACCTCTTATTTGGCCTGAATTGTAAGGTTACAATCCTTTACACTGTATGCTGCTTGAGGTACGTATCATGTATTCCTTTGCAGCTTGTTTGGCACCACACATCCAGTTGATGTGTGGTGCCAAACAACTAACAATTAATTTATAATAGTTATATTCATTCTGATGTTTAATGAACTCACCAAGCACTTAATAAAAGAGCTCCATAGTGTACAGGCCCTTTCCTTGTTCTTACCAAGCTTTGTATATTTAATTAATCTTGACCAAATACAAGTAGAAACATTTTGGTGGATCAACAAAAAGATGATCAGTAAAGATGATACTGAGCCATGTGAGGGAAGGAAAAAAAGAATGCTGCTATAATTATTATTTAACATTTGTATTAGAGTGGTGCCTAGAGGCCCCAGCCTGGTTATAGTCCCATTGTGCTCAGTGTTGTTTGGACATGTGGCAAAAGACAGTCGCTGCCCCCAGCAGTTTTCAGTCTAAAGATGTAACAGGTGAGTAAATAAACAAGCCTGTGGGAGTGGGAGGAGGCACAAGGTAAGAGTAATACAAGAAACTTTTTTCATAGACTTGTCTTGCACAATTTGTAATTTTGTAAAATAGGAATAAAAGGTACATCTGCTCTGATGCAACTTAAGGTGTATTTTTTTGTTTTGTAAGTTGCATGTAGGTGGTACATAAGAACATAAGAATGGCCATACTGGATCAGACCAAAGTTCCATCTAGCCCAGTATCCTGTATTTCAACGATGGCCAATGCCAGGTGCCCTAGAGGGAATGAACAGAACAGGTAATCATCAAGTGATCCTTTCGCTGTTGCTCATTCTCAGCTTCTGGCAAACAGAGGCTAGGGACACCATCCCTGCATATCCTGGCTAATAGCCATTGATGGACCTATCCTCCATGAATTTATCTAGTTCTTTTTTGAACCCTGTTATAGTCTTGGCCTTCACAACATCCTCTGGCAAAGAGTTCCACAAGTTAACTGTGTGTTGTGTGAAGAAATACTTCTTTTTGTTTATTTTAAACCTGCTGCCTATTAATTTCATTTAGTGACTCCTAGTTCTTGTGTTATAAGAAGGAGTAAATAAAACTTCCTTATTTACTTTCTCCACCCTAGTCATGATTTTATAGACCTCAATCATATCCACCCTTAGTCGTCTCTTTTCCAAGCTGAAAAGTCCCAGTCTTATTAATCTCTCCTCATACAGAAGCCGTTCCATACCCCTAATCATTTTAGTTGCCCTTTTCTGAACCTTTTCCAATTCCAATACATCTTTTTTGAGATGGGATAACCACATCTGCACGCAATATTCAAGATGTGGGCGTACTATGAATTTATATAGAGGCAATATGATATTTTCTGTCTTATTATCTATCCCTTTCTTAATGATGCCCAGCATCGCTTTTTTGTCTGCTGCTGCACATTGAGTGGATGTTTTTAGAGAATTATCCGCAATGACTCCAAGATCTCTTTCTTGAGTGGTAACATCTAATTCAGACCCCATCATTTTATATATGTATAGTTGGGATTATGTTTTCCAATGTGCATTCCTTTGCATTTATTAACATTGACTTTCATCTGCCATTTTGTTGCCTGGTCACCCAGTTTTGAGAGCTCCTTTTGTAGGTCTTTGCAGTCTGCCTGGGACTTAACTATCTTGAGTTGCTAGGATGATGCAACCATAATTTCAACACAGTTATGGTTGCCAAATTTATGACTTGACAAGATCGTTACCTTTAACACACTCCCACTGGCTCAGTTTTACTTGTTTACTTCTTTAGTTTCTGTGGCAGACAAAGAAGTGACTGCAATTCTTGGCTTGGTATAAAGCATACCCAAATAATGATCAGTTATTTTCAGAGTGTATATAAATTTTAAAAAACAATGAAAACTGGCAAGCTTACAAGTCCTGGAGGGAGTAAGAATTGATTGTCAGTTAAAGTTGATTTCTGCAAATCCTATTTATCCTAAACTACACCAGATTCCCCAACCCCCACACCGCATACAAATGGAATGGATGACAATTTGATAGTGCTTGGTTGTATTCACAGAGCAGTGTTCATCAGTGATGCAGAATGTTACTTCACAGGGAGAGAAGAAAACAAAGAAAAGCAGTCACAATGTGGTGGTGTTCCGTGGCAAAAATGGACCAGTCCTGCAAACCCACATTTGAGTTTATGTTTATAGGAACAGGGGCTGCATACTTTGTAATTCAGAGAAGACCAAAGTAGTTTAGAAAGATATTTATTTTCTGGTTTTTAAGATGATATTGCAAATACTACGAACAACAAGTAGTTCAACAATTAAAAGTAAAAATGATTTAAAATGTGTAGCTGTCCTTATTAAAAAAAATTATGATAATAGATTCCAATCTTGCTTTCATAGTCCAAAAACCAACATAACACTATAAACTGTAGTGTTTTAGACCATTAGGATAGAATGCTATTGAATTATTAAGGGTATTAGAGTGTGCTTAATTAAATGGAGACAATGTAGCTAAAACTTTTGACCCTCTTCACCCATGTGAAAATAAACTATGCTGCAGAAATGTGCAATTCAGATATGTGGCAAATACTGGAACAGTCCTTGGGGATGGTATGAAAACTCCTAATTTGCTGACATGCATTTCTGATCCTGTCTGATTCTAAGTACAATGGTATAGGTCTGATCCAAAGCCCGTTACTTTTCATTTACTTCAAAGACTTCTGAATCAGCCCCTTCAGGACCCAACTTTATGGGTCCATAGGTTGACAATGCATCAAGTGACATTGATTTAATCCATGTGTATTAATGCATACCTATACAAATAGGAAAGACTGCATCATAAATGTAGAAATATTATATTTCTGAATTCTAAAGAACCTATCATTGATAGTGGAAGATATAATATTACACGTATATTTTCTGTCTTATCTATCAAATTTATTTGCCCATCTATCCTAAATATGTTGGGTCAGATCCCTGGATCCCACTAACGTGTTTTAATTTTGCCAGTGGCAGATCTAATAGCATTCCTAATTGAGCTGGTCAGGATTCCTTGGGTGTGGTCAAATTCACCACTGGTTTAAAGCTAGAGTGACTGGTTCTACAGCAAGGGTTTTCCAACCTCCTTGACATAGGAGTGTTTTGGGAATGAGAGATTCATTGTGGGTGTGGCTGGAGCATATTTGTGGAAGGTGTGGTGAGAATGATCAGTGTGTACTGAGTCAGAGAGCTCGGAGTTACCTGCTTCTACGAAGAACACAGCTTTGTAGGGAGTTGTTAACTCTCTCTCATATTGCAAGTAAGTTGATGGTGATTTTGTGGACCTATGGGGGGTTACTCTGTGAATTGCTCAGAGTGGGTTTTATGGAGTGGATGAAGTGATGCAGATATGCATGTGTTGCTCAGTGGGAGTGGTGCTGCCAGCACTTTAGCGATAGCAGAAACTCTGCTCCAGCAGGATCTGGAGGACTTTGAGATGATGTGATGGAGCAGGGAGTGGGGAGGATTGACCTGGGGATGTTGCATGGGAGTTTTGCAGGTACTGTCTGCATGGTGATGGGATATCAGGGTGTGACTTCACTTGAGGGATGATACCTGAGCATGTAACCTGAGCCCAGGAGGGGAATGGGGCCAGGTGACACCTTCTGCCCGGGGAAACTGGACAAAGGCTGGAGGAGGAGCCGGGGGTGTGGCTGGAGGGGGTTTCAGTTTGGAGCTGGCTGGGGAAATGGAGGAGACCCGGGGCCGGGGTCCAACCTCCCTGCCCCCCCAATATGGACCTGACTGAGGGGGTCCCGTTGTCTGTACCTGCAAGACCTGTTTTGGACTGTGTTCCTGTCATCTAAATAAACCTTCTGTTTTACTGGCTGGCTGAGAGTCATGGTGAATCGCAGGAAGCGGGGGGTGTGGGGCCTTGTCTCCCCCATGCTTCCTGACAGTGCCTATAGGGCAGCAGTTGTCAACAAATCTCACTGGTGTCCTCCAAGCCCTCTTGCAGCCCTGGCTTGCTATAATATATATTTGTGAATGTGGGAGCTCTGTAAAATTGGACCAGATACAGCTGTGGGAGGACTATTTATTAATTCTTAGATAAATGGCCTTAAAGAAGGCCAGAAGGGAGCATTATGATCATCCAGTCTGACCTTCAGCATAACAACCTCATGTCACCCAGTAATTTCTGCATCAAACCCATAACTTCTGTTTGAGCTATAGCATGTGTTTTAGAAAGACGTCCAGTCTTGATCTAAAGACTTCAAATGATGAAGAAGTCACCACATCCCTAGGTAAATTGTTCCTATGGTTAATAAGAAAAATTTATTAGTGCAGTTGTATGACAGGGTTGCTTGTGAAGGTAGGAGGCAGGGCTCAACAGCCTTGGGGATCATTTCAGGTTTATGTCTTGTGTTCATAAAGCTCATGCTTCAGGGTTTCAGCAGGCCACTGTCAGAGGTCAGGAAGGGATTCTCCCCCAAGGTATTCTGGGAGGTTTTTTTTAATCCCCTTCCACAGCTGGAGATGGGGAAATTGTGTGGGGTGGGCCAGGGCTTTGAGGTAGCACTGAACATTCTATCTCTCAGCTGCTTGACTGGCTGGTTATTGCTCACAGTCTCAGGGTCTAACTGATTGTCATATGTGGGGTCAGGGAGGAATTTCTCCCAGGTAAGACTGGCAGTGACTTTGTGGGTCAGGGTGGTTCACCTTCCTCTGCAGCATATGAATGTGGGTCACTTGCCAGGATTATCTGGATATTTTTCACTTAATCATTTCCCTGCCATTGCAGGGGCCTCAAGCACTGGTGCATCTCAAACCCTCCTGTTTTCTGCCTGTGCCATATAACAGTCTAGTCTCCTGTGGGCTCTAATACTTTATTTCATTGGGTTTCATGTGTAGCTGTTGGGTGGTGTTGGCGCCCGGTGATATACAAGAGGCCAGACTAGACAATCTAATAGTTCCTTGTGATAGGGTATACAGACCCCACACTAGACAAGAGGGGGTTAAGGAGCTGCTCAGAACCCAGTTGACTTTGCCCGACTACACCTGCAAAGCCTGCACTGGCTTGAGGAAGAACTTAAAAAGGGGAGCAGAGTAGGGTCAGTGGAAGACAGATTGTGGAGGTGAGTTGATCTACATGCTAAACTCCTGGGAAGGAGCCCTGCAGGAGTTCTTGCTGCCTGAGGCCTGCCTGTATTGGTGTGACTAAAGCCTACAAAGAAGGTGCCTGTGACTCTCTGAAGGTCAGAGACTTTATCTTTATGTTCAGTTCTTTACTTTACTCTGTGGGAAGAAAGGGGGCTTGTAGGAAGTGATCCAGGGAGGCAGCCACATAGTACCTGAGGGTGCAGGACTTAGCTACCTACCACTGGGCTCTGCAGCCGAGCTCAGTCGAGAGGGTGGGCCTGGGCTCTCCTACACTCCCTGAAGAGGGACAACTATAAAAGCCTATCCCTCAGCAGAAAACCTAGTTGATGGAAATTCCTGAAGATACAGGAATCTGGACCATGAGACCCCAACCTAAGTGGGAAGCTCTGAATCCCTCATTTGATCCTGAAGACCTCCCTGTTCTTGGACTTCTTATATGTATCCTAAAAGGCGTGGACTTGAAACCATGACCAAGCTGAAGGTCTGAGGCATTGAACAGATAGACCACAAGTCTACAAAATCACCATCAACTTACTTGCAATATGAGAGAGATCAACTGAGTCAGCAACTCCCCACAAAGCGGCAGTCTAATTAATGTTGTAATACAGGGCCCATACCACCTCCCTGTTTTTACATCAAAGGATTGGGTTAGCCCTTTTAGCTACAGCATCACACTTGGAACTCATGTTCAACTCATTGTCTACTATGACCCCTAATTTCTTTTCATTGTCACTGCATTCCAGGATACAGTCCCCTGTTTTGCTTTCCAATCTGTAAAAGGGGGGTGATGATATTGACCTCCTTTGTAAAGCTCTTTGATATCTATCAATAAAAGGCAATATATAAGAACTAGGTATCAGCATTGTTTGTTCTTTGTAACCAGAGATCACCAGCCCCTGAAGTATTATATAAAGTTCCAAGAGCCTCCTCGTGCTGCCAGCCAGGATACCAGCAGCACATACCCCTGCCCCTCCACCAAGGCTTTGGTGCTCTACACTCAGAGGGTATTCAGGTTATTTATTAGAGAGAGAGGTGCTGTTTGTGATTAGGGATAATTAGGTCTTTTATGTCAAACCTATTACCTTTCCCAGCAGAGTTCCAGAAATAAACCATACACCCCCACCCTATGGTGGATACTGAATAATAGGCAATGGGGATGGTATTTACTAGGGAGATATGAAACATGCCAAGTTCTCAGTCACTTTCAAGGATACTTCCTTATTTTGGATTAATGTTAAAGAAGCTATTTTCCAGCTCCCTGTTACAGTGACAGGTTTCCTAGTTATGTCAATGAGACATAACATTTCACTCTTCGTTTAAAAAAAATCATTTATTCAAATTGTCACACTTTGAGAACAGTCCTGAAAGACTGAAGACATGGTTCAATGAAAAGTCCTTAAAACATTTTCTTTTCTACTATTAAACAAAAACACAGTAAATTTGATATAACAGAAAACAATCAGTGTCTGCTTCTATACCTCTAGACTAAAGAATATTTAAAAAATATCCATTGTGACTCTTTTAAAGAACTGTTTGATGGGGGGGAGGGATAGCTCAGTGGTTTGAGCATTGGCCTGCTAAACCCAGGGTTGTGAGTTCAATCCTTGAGGGGGCCACTTGGGAATCTGGGGCAAAATCAGTACTTGGTCCTGCTAGTGAAGGCAGGGGGCTGGACTCGATGACCTTTCAAGGTCCCTTCCAGTTCTAGGAGATGGGATATCTCCATTATTATTATTATTATTTTTTTTCCATATACAGAATGGCTGAGCTTGAGAACATACAAAACCTTCGTGAAAACTTCAAGAAACAAAATAAATCTTGTTTTATCCTTGGTGCGTCAGGAGCAACTGGCAAAGAGTTGTTAAAAGAAATTTTGAAACAGCAATTGTTTTCTAATGTCACCATCATAGGACGTAGAAAACTGACTTTTGAAGAAGTGGCATATCAAAATGTGGTATGTCATATAACTGGCATATTTTGTATCCGTTTTAACACTGTTTTATATGTTAATGTTTTCATGTTATTTTGTATCCTTATGTTTTAGAATCAACAGGTGGTAGACTTCGAAAAACTGGATGAATATTCTGCAGCATTTCAAGGTCATGATGTTGGATTCTGTTGTCTTGGTACCACAAAAGCAAAAGGAGGAGCAGTAAGCAAAAAAACCCCAACATTGCTTAGTTTTCACTTTGCAGAAGTATTGTACAAATCCCCTTGTTTCATTTTCTTCTTTGAATCAGCGCAGAAACAGTAGAACAGCTAACAACCCTCCCCCAACCCCCCACATTTAGGAAAATTTGGATTTAGTTCTGATTCTAGGTCAAAGCTTTACCACCTGGGCCCATGTTTTGTTTCACTCTTGTGAGTGATATTTGTCTTGTAAAGTAGATTTTTGTACAGAAATTTCTGCCAGGGGCAGGGCTGGAATTAAATGTATAAAAGAAATATAGAATGTGGAAAAGATTCCTCTAAAAGAGATACTAAAGAATCTACTTTGAGGACCTTTTAAACATTACACTTCAAGTGGATACTGTCAAGTTAACTGAGCCTAAATGCAGAGCTGAAATTTCAGCATGACAAATTCATCTCTCTGAAACTTTACCTCTGTAATATTTCATTTGTAACTTGTGATGCAGATTTATCCACAATATGCACAGCCTCTGCCAAAACTGATGACTTAGGGTATGTCTACACTACCTGCCGGATCCAGTGGGGGTCGATTTATTGCATCTAGTCTAGATGTGATAAATCAACCCCCGAGCACTCTCCAGTGAACTCCTGTACTCCGCCGCCATGAGACGTACAAGCGGAGTCGACGGGGGAGCGGCAGCAGTCGACTCACCGCAGTGAAGACACCGCGGTGAGTAGGTCTAAGTATGTCGACTTCAGCTACATTATTCACGTAGCTGAAGTTGTGTAACTTAGATTGATCCCTCCTCTCCCCCCAGTGTAGATCAGGCCTTAGAGAATAGGTTCTACACTAAGGCCTACACTACACTGGGGGGAGAGGGGGGATCGATCTAAGTGATGCAACTTCAGCTACGTGAATAACATAGCTGAAGTCGATGTACTTAAATCTACTTACTGTGGTGTCTTCACTGCGGTAGGTCGACTGCTGACGCAGTGCTCAGGGGGAGTCGACAGGGGAGCAAGTTTGAGCGCTGTAAAGTGCCAGTGTAGACAGTGCACCAGTGCTGAGAGCTGTGCTCCCAGTGCTGGTAGCTATTCCCCTCGTGGAGATGGGTTTTTTATAGCACTGGGAGAGCAGCACTTTAACATTGCTAGTGAAGACATGCCCTTAGTCATCAACATCATTGTGGTAAGGTGAAGCAAGTAGATTTTATGGGTAGGCGAGGCTGAATTAGTCAATAGATAGCATGTTCATAATGCCACCCTGGCTCATCCTCTTCTGACTTCAAAGAAGAAATGTTCATGACCCAATATACAAACAAATGGGCCATCAGAATGTACCAGGCTTTCCAATTGTTGAACATGGAATACATCATTCAGCAGTTAGTTAACTGTGTTGCCATTAATATACTGTAACTAGAAGTTTATTTTTTTGCTGTGGCTGTTTCATTCTGCCTGGCTGCAGACTCAACAAGAATGCAATATGTTATTGTATGGAGCAGGGGAGGCAAAAGAAAGATGTAGAAACTTTATTATTACCATTTGGTTTAAAACGGAAGATTAGAAAGTAGAGGATCCAGTAGAAATCTTCATGGAGATCCTAAATCTATGGAGCTTTTTGTGCCAAAGATTTGATCATATTTAAAGTGTATCTTAAGTCTTTGAGAATTGATAGCCAGTTAAATGCAACATTAAAGACAGCAGGCATTTTTGGCTGTTGAGGTTTTGCTCTCAACTAAAATGCCACATGTTGGAGGTGGAGGGAGGAAAAGAGAAAACCCATCTGAATTTAGCAGCTTAGAAAAACGAATGTTTATAATCAGTTTGAGAGCTCAGTGGATTTGTGAAATCATTTGGGATTAACAGGCTATTGATTGCTAATAAAACAATATTTAGCTTTGTCCAGGGAACAGCAGTGGAAAAAACGTGTGGGCACCTTGTCAAACAGGACCCATTGAGGAGAGATGATGGGTTAAGTGTGGGGGTCTGAGTGGCAGCGTGGGTGCCAGTTCTTCAAGGAGAACTTGTCAGTTGTTAGTAAGGCTAGTGAAAGGAAGGACGCCAGCGTCTGATGGCTGGGGTAGTATTGATGCAAGTTAGCTGACTAATCAGATTGAAAAAGTCCCATGGTATTTATGTCACTTTAATTTTCATCAAACAATTGGAGACGACAGCACTCTATTAAGGAGAGGTTGATCCAGAACTAAAGCTAAATAAATTAGGGTCTCAGTTTAATCAAATTATCCCTTTACTGGCCTTGGATTAACTGAGAGAGACAGCGTCGGTCTAGGGACTTTTGATTGGCTATTTTTTTTTTTTTTTTAGAAGCTGATACAAAGAATGAGAGATTTAACGCAGACGGCTACTACTCAAAATACTCCAAACAAGCACTTAAAAAAAAAGTTAGAATTAATATTTATCAGGAGCATTTGCAGTTTTTTATTGAGGGAAGCTTCTATTTTTTATTAGTTTTGTAAGGCAAAAATCTCCATTTAGTCTGAAGGGCTGAGGTTTTGTCACATTTACAAAACAAGACACATAACTCTGAAAGCATACCCAGAAATCTAAGAACTATCCTAATGCTACTATGTAACCTTCTGAGGAAGTTTCTCTTTTCTCCGAGATGGCGAATGACTTATAGATGCCTTGTTTATCTGCTTTTAAAATCTTCTGATTGAACAAAGATAAATTTTAGGAATTTACTTAACTGTGGGTTAAATAACTTGAATATTTGGCTACTTTTTGTTTTCTATGTGCTTTTAAATTCTACATTGGGGATAGACAGAACCAACCTGTGCTTGCAGGAGTAGATCCTATGGTGTTACTTCAGTAGGAATTTAGGGCACTCCATATTTCTCAGGATGCCCTCAGGATCTTTCAAGATTGGGCCGTTAATGAAGGAATCTGGTGTCTTCCAAAGTGTGTTTTACAAAGATTCTGCTCAACTGCAGCGATAAAACAACCAACCTTTGAATTACTGATTTAAATAGGACTGGAAGGGAGCGCCTGAGCCATCAAATTCAGACCCCTGCTATCGCGGGCAACCCTTTGATAATAAATGTATTAAGAGCAATCTTAAAACTACCTACGTTGTTTGCCTCCGCCCCCCACCACCTGTTGGGAGGATGTTCCAGAATCTCATTCTTCTAATGGTTAGAAACCATTTACCCATCCTTAGCTTAGTTAAGTATGAAATGATTTTCTCAAATGAAGTGCCATGGAATTTCCCTTCAGTCTTTGTTTCAAAAATGAAAGAGATTTTGAAGAAAACTGAGAGTCACTGAATTTGGTCCCACATAGTTTTGCTTTCCCCCATCCCACACACTTTCCCTCTTTTGTGGATTCTTCTGACCTGGCTTTAATCCAAATAACTTTTTATCCTAGGATGGACTTGTTCGTGTTGATCGAGATTATGTTTGCATGTCAGCAGAGTTGGCAAAAGCTGGTGGTTGTAAACACTTCCTCTTGGTATCTAGCAGTGGAGCTGATAAGCACAGCATTTTTTTTATTTTAAAAATCAAGGTTGGTCTAAATCTTATAATAATCTGGAGAAATTTCTGTATGGTTTAAGTGTGTAAAGTCAAAATTTCCCAGTGAATTGTTTAAGCAGTTATCCAAAGCGGGGGGTGGGAGGACAACACGTTAACCAGGAGTAAAACTAAGCAAAGAAAAATTGGAGAAGATTCTTAGACAGCACCAGTGATTGAGAAATTTAAAACTTAATTGAAAAAAAAAAACACTAGAAAATGTACTGTCAGAGATAATCCTGCACTGGCAGATGGATGGACTAGATATAAAGGGCCAGATTTTCAAGCTATTTAGATGCCTTAAGTTGCGGATAGGTGCTTCTGAAAATCCCACTAGGGATGGAATTCACAAAGGTATCTGTGCACCTAACTCCCATTGAAATCAATGTCAGTTAGGTGCCTAAAAAACTTTGTAATCCACCCTCGGTGCTGAACCTGGTTAGGTGCCTAAATATCTTTGAACATTTGGCCCAAGTTCTTTTTCATTTCTAATTTCTATGATTCTTTACAATTCAGCTACATTGTTGCTGTCTGGAGTTTCTTAGGATTCAGTTCTGTCCTCTTCTGTGAATAAAATTCCCACTGCCTTCCAGAGGAGTTACACCAGTGTAACAGAGGACGGAATTGGCCCAGTGGGGCCACGTTTTCAAGTGCTCAACACCCACAATTTGGATCAGATTTTTAAAACACCTCAGTTTTCATTTATGCACCTAAATAAGGTCCACTCTTTCCAAAGCGCTTAGTTCCCACCAGCTCCCATTCCGACATTTATGGTCAGCTTTTCAAAAAGAAAGTCAGGGCCCAGCAGTGGGTACTGAGCTCCCTTGAAAATCTGGCCCTATCTGTTTTATCTGAGGTTCAACCTGATAACTCATGTAAAAACTACAAACTACCTTGTCAGCACTTGGATTTTACCTTGAGTTAATTAATTCCAGTTAGCTAACTCAAGTTTTTGTGTGTGTGAAGACAAGGCCTAAGATAAACACAGAAGATTAAATAGTCGTCTTATTGACATCAATGGGAGAACTTCCGCTGACTTCAAAAGGGCCAGGATTTCAGAGGAGAGAGACAGTCTTTATCCCTCTTGTTTTCCTGAGTCTTAATAACCATATATCCCCAGAACAGCTCCTTGAATCAAAATATATTTTCCAGAATCATACATCGTACAGATGGAAAGTCTTATTAGGTTTAGGGTGACCAGATGTCCCGATTTTATAGGGACAGTCCTGATATTTGGGGCTTTTTTTAATATGGGCTCCTATTACCCCCCCCCCCCCCCCACCCTCTGTCCCAATTTTTCACAGTTGCTGTCTGGTCACCCTAATTAGGTTACTTATTCATCCCCCTCGCCAATGCTGGATTGTTCTCTAGCATGTTTGCTAGTGGTTTGAGCTGACTTTGCTTTGAAGAGGTTAATACTGTTCACTTTGGAACTAATTACTACAGGTGAGTTACCACTAGATATGTTTTTAATGCTACCACTTACAGCTACTTCAGTTGGAACTAAGTTGGAACTCAATTGTGTGGTAGTGTAATGGTGCAAGTCACCTGAGGTCATCCAGCTATTCCTAAGTGTGTAGTCACTGCAGCCAGTATATGGATGGTATTTCTTAGGGGTTGCCTCATTCAATTGCTCCAGGATAGATATAGTTCTCTCAGAAGAAGTCAGAAATCTGTCTTCCCTTCAAAATGTACCTGAGTGTCTCAGTGATTTTGACCTCTAAACAATCTACTGCTCTGTCTACACTGGGGATTTGTCCCAGTTACAGCCATTGGTGTAACTGCACTGGGTCAGACCTCTTGTGTAGGCAGGCAATGTTGCTATTTGCACCAGTGGTGCTAACCCCTGCTTGAAACCGAGATAAGTTCCACTGGCGCAACTAGGTTTGACCCAGTGCTGGTCACCAAGGGCTGTAACTGGGGCAAATCCCCAGTGCAGACAAAGCCTAAAGACTTAAGTTTTAAGCAAAAGCAAGATAGAAAATCTTATTAAAGTGATAGAAATGGTCTACAGATTATACTCAGTAAGAGTTTAACGAGGTAGGCATAATTACAATGAGCAACATCTTACATTTATGAAAAATGCATCCTCTAGTGTTAATGTCCCCATTCCCTCTGCCTTTCTTCCTGAGCAACCTGTGAGCAAGAACCCTCTCTCCTTCAGATAGTCTCTCCACCCTCACAGCCCTGTTGTAATTTTCAGTTTCTTTGAGGTTTTTGTGCTTATCATCACAACACCCTGTCAAGAACCAGAGCAGAGCCAGTTTCTGGGCTACCTAACAAGTGTAGCTGCAGTAGGTGGTCTGACTGGCTTTGCCGCCTGATCAGCTGTAAGGATCAGCTGACCGGCTCTTAAGCCTAGCCGCAATTCAGCGGCTGCTCCAAGCATCTGCCCACGGCTGTGGTAGCTTCTGTTTGTTCCCAGTCTTGCCTGACTTCAGCTCTGACCCTTGACTCCAATTCCTGACTATTGACTCCTGCTCTGACCATTGGGCCTGACCACCCATGTCCTGGTCAAATGCACCCGCTCAAAATGGTGTACCAAGTATTTCTGCACACTGGGTATTACTGTCTGTCTCATGTCCATTGAATTTTTTTTTCCAAAATCACTCACTTTGTTTTTCCCATGTTGCTTTTAAAAGTTAGTCTGCCTAAAGGTGTATACAAATAATGACTGATGATTGTTATCAGGAGAAGATGTTTTCTGACCCTGAATGAATGTGCTAACCTTGAAAACAGGTTATTGTCTGCCTTACATCTGAGGTTACAGAGACAGGGCTCATAAAATTTTTATAATTTTTTCTACCATTAAATTGATCCTATGTAAAATATGAATGATTAACATATTAATTCCAATCTACCACATTCTTCTTCCAAAAGTTATAGAAATCTTACTCTCCCTTCTCACAAGTGTTAACAAAAAGGGAGATAATTTTGTTTGGTCTTTTTTATAACAACCATGGTTCATACCTCTATGGTACAGGAGTGGGAGTCAGGAGATCTGGGTGTTACTCCCAGCTCTGCCATTGATTACCTGTATTACTTTGGCACATCAGTTAACCTCTCTGTTCTGCAGTCTGTAAAATGGGCATAGTTATAGTTGCTCATCTTTGTGAGGTACTTGGAGATCTCTGAATGAAAAATGCTATGTAACTGAGATCTTCAGAGAATGAAAACAGTTGATAGGTACCTCCCCAAGCTTTCCCACAGAGACACTCAGGCATAAGAACATAGGAACTGCCATACCTGATCTAACAAGTAATCCATCTAATACAGTATCTCATCTCCAGCACTAGCCAGTATTAGATGCTTCAGAGGAAGATGAAAGAAATCCCTTAATAGACAATTATGGAGTAACTTGCCCAGTGGAGAAATTCTTACTAACTTACGTCCATTAGTGGTTGGCTTATACCCTGAATCATGAGGGCATTTAAATTTTGTACACACTTTTATCCAGTATAACGTAGTTCTGGATGTTCTAATTTTTCATAGAAATGTCTAATCCTTTCTTGAATCTTATTAAATTCTTACTTTTCAACTAGCAATGAGCTCCTCAGGTTAATTATGTGATTGCGATTTGATTACATTTATTTTGTGCAAACAGAACAGATTCCAAACAAGTAATATATATACTTACTGTTTTAAAAGGACCAATTTCAGAAAGTTGAAAGCAATTATGAGCCAAAGCAGTTGAGAGTGTTTTTTAAAGCCACTGCATTTAAATGCCACTGCAAAGTCTTTTTGGATTGTGGCTTTTTGGGCATCTAGGAAATATTCTTATATCGTTCCCAATTATCATTCTCTCTGTTTAAATTCTCTCTCAGCTGATTTGGCTCAAAACAAACAAACAAAAAACCAGCCTGACTTAGAGGGGAAGTGAAAGAAGTTATAATATATGGCTTGGAAAGGTTAGATTTTTATTGGTAAATGTTGATAAATATCATCACACACAACAATGAAATATTTCCATCAATAATAGAAAATTATAAGCAAAGTAAGAAAAATGCTGCTTGAGAACTTATTAGTTTGATTTAAGGCTAAAATTTTGACACATACTATTTGCAGTTTCTCTTTTAGTGGTTATAAAGCTTTACCTTTCTGAATCTGTGTCCAATGTCCTTTAATTATTACCTAACATGCCCCCATAATTTCCTGCAACTGTGAACATTTAAATAAATAAAAATAGGGAAGAAATGCTTAAAACCCATAATTTTGCACACTCAAAATTTAAATAAAAATTTAAAAATAAATCTTGAAATTACCCATCAAAATTAAAAAAAAAAATCAAATTCTGCCAAGTCTATATATACTTATATAAAAACAAATAGAAAAGAGAGTAAGTTGATAGCAGTGAATATAAATTAGAAGTTAGGAATTATAGAAAATTGATAAGGGAAACAAAAGGACACAAGGAGAAATCTCTGGCCAGCAGAGTTAAGGAAAAGAAGGACTCTTCTAAAAAGTATACTAGGAACAAAGGAAATCCTACCAATGGTCTTTGTCTATTACTAGTTTGAAATGGTAGAATTGTTGTTAATAATTCAGAAAAGGCACAAGTGCTGAATAGATACTTTTATTCTTGTTTGAGAAAAAGCCAGATGATTTATTCATATTATATGATGATGATCAACTACTTTCCATTCTAACAATAACTCAGGAGAATGTTAAACAGCAGCTACTGAAGTTAGCTACAGGTATTTTAAAATCAGTACATCCAGATAACTTGTATCCAAAAAACTTTAAAAAGCTGGCTGAGGAGCTTTCTTTAATGTTAATTTTCAGTAAGTCTTAGAACACAAGAGAAGTTCCAGAGGACTAGAAGAAAGCTAATGTTACACTAATATTTAAACAGATGTGACAGAAATCTGACAAGGTGGGTCAGCACTCATCACTGTAGCCTCAGTTCTGCCAGTAATGCTGATTGGACAATTAGCTAATCAGAAGGTGAGGCTGAGGAGGTAAGGAACTAATTAGCTCTTAGACGAACAACCTGATAAAAAGATAGGAAGGAAGTGTTATGAGGGAGGATAGGGCTAGCTGAGCCTAGAATGAAGGCGCTTCCAATGTAGAGTGAGACAGAGAGTGACTGACTGATCTATTTTCCTTCTAGGGCCCTAGCAAAGAAGTGTTAAAAGAGGTAAAGATTAAAATGGTGATATTGCACTGTACTGAGTTAGTGTTTGGGTTTAGAATAAAATACAGCCAGCCCACAAGGTGAAAGTGGGTCTGAGCAGTTCCTGGGGCATCAGAGAATCCGGAGAGAGCATCTCCCCATCACAACAAGGTAAGCAGGATGATCTCGGTAACTATAGGCTTGTAGCCTGCCATCATTTCCACACAGATTAAGGGAATGGTCAAAACAGGACTTGATTGATGAGGAATTAAAGGAGAGTAATATAATTAATGCCAATCAACATAGCTTTATAAAACTAGTCATCAAACAAACTTGATTTTTTTTTATAGGATTATAAATTTGGTTGCTAAAGATAATAGTGTTAAGATATTATATTCCTGTTCTGCATGGCATTTGACATAGTGCCACACAATTTTGATTAAGAATGATACAAAATCAAAATGGTCTTAAAATGTAATTGTAGTGGGGTCCCTTAGAGATTGGATCTTAGCCCTATGCTCTTTAACATTTTTATCAATAACCTGGAAGAAAATAAAAAGAAAATCATTACTGACAAAGCAAGCAGATAACCCAAAGATTGGGGGAGTGCACTGATTTAGAGCTACCTGGATTGCTTGGTAAACTAGGTGCAAGCAAACAATGTACATTTCAATGTGGATAATTGTAAAGTCATACATATAGGAACAATAACTGCAGGCCCTACTTACAGGATGGGGGACTCTATCCGGAGAAGCAATGACTCTGAAAACATTTTGGGATCATGATGGATAATCAGTTGAACATGCACTCAGTGTGATGCTGTGGCCAAAAGTGTTAATGCAATTGTTGGCTGTCTAAACGTAGGAATATTGATTTGGAGTAGACAGGCTATATTATCTCTGTATTTGGCACTGGTGTGACTGCTACTGGAATGCTGTTTCCAGTTCTGGTATCAAGAATTCAAGAAGGATGTTGATAAAATAGAGAGCATTCAGAGGATAGCTGCAAGAATGATAAAGGATTGGAAAACATGCCCTATGGTCAATTTCATCATCCTAGGATTTTAAAAATAATAAATTTCATTACTTCAGCTATTTAAATATAAAATCATGGTGTTGTAATTGTAGGGGTCTTGACCCAAAAAGGAGTTGTGGGGGGTTGCAAGGTTACTGTGTGTGGGGTGGGGGAAGGGAGTGGGGGTTGTGATACTACTACCCTTACTTCTGTGCTGCTGGTGGCGGTGCTGCCTTCAGAGCTGGGCAGCTGAGAGCAGCAGCTGTAGGCTGGAAGGCCTGTTCTGAAGGCAGAGCTGCCACCAGTAGCAGTGCAGAAGTAAGGATGGTATAGTATGGTATTGCCATCCTTACTTCTGCACTGCTGGCTTCAGAGCTGGGCACTCAGCAGCTGCCTGTCTCCAGCTGCCCAGCTCTGAAGGCCTTAGCGCAGAAGTAAGGGTAGCAGTGGAGGGTGAAAATAGTTGGGTAGGGGGAAATGGCTCAAGAGAGAATGGCTAACAATAATATATTTTGCTATAGAGTAACTATAGACTTGTGAAATTTGTGGATACAGTTTGGTTGGTTTTTTGTAACTAAGAGACAAAGCAGATCAGTAGTAGTAACCTATAGAGTATAACACAGTCCTAGAAGTCTTTTGCTCTCAAGGTTGAATCTTTTGTCAGGATTGTATTGACAATACTTTAAGCATGCTAGAATGATGAGTAATTTTTGGGATCCTTGTTTAAACATGTAATGAATCTTTTTTTTTTTTTTTAAGGGTGAAGCAGAAGTTAAAATTGAAGAACTTAACTTTGAACGCTGCACTATATTTAAACCTGCGTAAGTGATTGATTGTTGAAGTGTGAGTGGAAACTATTTATCACCTCTTCTTAATCTCGCTCTTTATTATTTTTTTTAAAAAGATTGATTTTATGTGACCGAGAAGAGTCCCGTCCATTGGAATGGTGTGCTAGAAAAATTCTGGATTGCCTCTCTCATGTGATGTCTATTTCTGCACTTTCTGTGCCTGTTTCAACGTTAGCAAGAGCTATGGTGAATAATGCAGTAATACCGAGTGACAAGAAGGTGGAGCTGTTAGAGAACAAGGATATCCACGTGATTGGAAACCAAGATGAAACAAAGACCAGCTAAATGGTGTGATGTTAACAGATATTGTGCACTTCTGCCCCTCCCTAACAGCATCACCAATTCCTATTTCAGGATCCTATTCCTATTTACAATGCAGTAAAATTTTGTTAAACATTTGTGGTTTCTTCCTCCTGCCCCAGGATTATGAAATAATAATCCATTACATTGTAAATCGTGCTGTACCATGCAAATCCTTTTATAAGGATTATGAGATTGTAACGATAGGAGTTGTTTTTTCAAGATGTGTTGAATGAAAATGATACTTTTGCTGCAGAATTTTTTAATGATTTTCATCCAGCCTATTACATGCATCGATCCAAATGAACAGGTGCCTTACATTTATTAAATAGTATTTTAATACATGTAATAAGAAAGAGGTTTCAGTTACAAGACTGTGGCACATTCAGTCAGTTATTCTCAGAACTGAACATTAGCAAAGGGTGTGCAATGGAGCAAAGACTATGCAATCAGTGACCCTTTACCCCTTCACTGGGAGAGAATTTCAGTATAACACAAAGAAGCTGCTGTTACTAGTTTTGCTGCTGTCAGCCAGGGACTGTTTGGAGAATGGTTGCTGTCGAATTTGTGCCTGTGATTATGTTGACTAAGTGTAGAGGGGAAAAATAATTTATCTAATGATTTTAAGTCATTTCCGTTTATTGCAACTAACCCTTGCTGCATAAAGTTGGAACCATTTGGCTTGCAAAGGGTTCATACTGTTTCCTAGTCTTCGGGATTCCTTATTATACATTATATAGGAGAAACCCTATAGAAAAAATCTTTATCAGTATCAATGGTTGATTTTGATAAACAATGTTTGAAGAGTCACTAGTAATGATATACCGCAATTTTTATAATCAGAGATGGGTCCAAAGGAGACCTTATAAAATAATCTACCCCTTCAAACTTCACTGAGATTGTGCTTTTGATGTTAAATTAAAATTTCTACAGTCAGACATATGGTTTGGTACTGGGTCAGATGTAAAATTTAAGAGGCCAGTGTTCTGGTTTCAATGTCACAAAATCCTTTGACTTCTTCACAGGTGGTTTTTTTTTTTTTTTTTCCCCCCAAGGTAGTAGAAGTTTAGAGTGACTTCTGTGATTCTGGAGTTGAGTAATTTGAACCAAAAGCCTACGCAGAATCTAATCTAGATCCAAACACTTTAGATTTTTTTTTTAATCTATCCATTTAAAAACTGTTCTTAGTCACTGCTATTGTATTTAAGCCCCTTCTTTGCTTAAAGTAGGAGTAGGAAAGAGGAGAAGAAGAAAGCTAGGTTTTGGAGGAGATACTAAAATTCCCTAGGCCAGATTCTGTTCTCAGTTACACCCCTCTAGATCTAGAATTACGCCACTGAAAGCAGTGGAGTTACTCTGAATTTACTGTGCTGTAACTGAGATCAGTATCTGACTTGGTCCCAATGTGCTAATGATTAGAATTTGGGCTAATAGCCCAAATACTTGAATCACAAAAAGTAATGCTGGTGTTCCCTCTGGTGGTTGTACAATGGCAAATAACTAATAAGCACTGTCCAAAGGGCACTTGACATCTATAATTATGCTGATAACAGTAATCACCCAACATCTTTGCTATTGCAAATGATTGTTTCTGAAACAAACATGATCCATTCTAGTTTCATTTGAAAGATAAGATGGGAGTTGCAGAGAAGAGAAACCATGTTTGTCAGTGGAATGCAAATAGGGGAAAGCACAGACTTAGCAGAAAGGAATGTGCTTTGACCTTCTCAGAAGGTACTACAACTACTCCAGTTATACAAGAATTCAAGGAGATTAAAAGGAAATACATGACAGTATCTTTCTATATGAAAACCAAAGTCCCAAACCTGCATTACTTTATGTTAGGTTTGAATCTGTTTGTCACACCAAAAAATCAGTATGCATCCCTCTGGAGCTGTGCCAGTTTGTTAACCAGGTTACAGTGCTTAGCTGACATTACCAGTGCCAGAAGGGTGCACAGCATGTGCTTATTGTTGCAAATAGGCGGTGTCAAAGTCAAATAGAGTAGCTGGATTTAAAGGGAAGGCCAGATAATTTCATGGACCATATTAATATTTGTAACTATGCAAATTTAAATGGAGCAATCAACTCTGGTGCTTGAGGGCACAAACTGATCACTGCAGGGGGCAGGAAAGAGTCCAGTTCCTCCACCTCTCCTCTCTGTGCTTCATTGCACAATTGGTGCTTGATCCAATTCCCATTCAAGTCAATGGAAAGGCTTCAGTTAGCTTCACTGGGAGATGGATTGAGTTTCAGTCAGGCAGAGGGTCAATCCGAATAGTATACTTGATAGGCTGTGTCATACCAGGTCAGACCAATGGCCAATCTTCTTTGATGGTGGTCCTCATACTTTATATTCATCAGTATTTCATATTGCAAATTAAAATAATTTTGAAAGCTATTGTACCTTTTGAATGAAAATTAAGGAGCTTTGTTACAATAAATGGTAAAAAGCTGGTGCCAAAATTTGAAACAGTTGATTTTTCTGCCTTTTTAGATATTTCTTTAACTAGTCACAATGACACTCATCTTTGATAAGAAAGGGTGAATCACTTTGCTTTAATTTCCTTTAAGAAATAATTTAAATCCAAAAATAGTAACTAGCATTATGTTAAGTGCCTGATTTTATTATTCTCTCTAAGTTCTTAGCAATAAGATAAGTAGTAATAATTATAACATATAATTATAGACCCTCAGCTTGTGTAAACTGGAGTAGTTCCATTGACTTCAATGATGCTATATTGAGTTACATCAGCTGAGGGCTTGGTCCTTTATCTGCCTCTTTCTCTGTCACAGATGTACATATATATGTACTTAATGCCATAAATTTACACCATGCTTTTCAAACATATAGTAAGATGCAATACATGTCCCAAGCAGTTTACAATCCACATGTGATTTTATTTTTATATATATATATATATCAACTGAGGCAAGGATTGTTTGCAAAGCACCATGTACATGTATATATCAGTATTTGAGTACAGTTTGTATGGACTTGAGATGGGCACTGCAGATGTCAAGGAGGCCAGAGAAGAGGAGTTATCTGGAATCAAGACAAGAATCAAGTAAAGAAAAATCTATAGCTAGGCAGAGCAGTCAATCATAGAGTGGCAAAATATGGCAAATAACAAACAAGATGTTAATAGGTAATGGCAATTTCAGCAATCACTTATGATTCTTAATCTCCTGCATTATTTTTTTTTGCATTTATTTCCCAGTCACATGTTTAGTTATACCATGTTCCCTGTCCCTTATACCACTTGCCTTTTACTACTGTAAAAAATAATGGCGTGCAACTCTTATGCAACAAAAAGGCAAAGAACTGTGTGGCCATTGATGTATATTACAGACTAGTAAATATACTTGATTCCATTATTAATATTTTTGTTACTACTGACTCCAAGTCTTAAAAAGAAGCTATGTAAAGTAATGTTTTATACCTATTAACAGACACTGAATATTGTAAAATCAATATGAATTAAATTGTATTGTTTAATAATTAGTACTAAAGTCCTGTGCCTAAACATGTTTTTGCTTATCAAATATTTGTTAAAATATATTTGAAGTGTTTCTAAAAATAACAGCTGCTCCATATTTTTTAATGTTAGAAAATGTAAGATGCACTCTCTCTTTCTTGATTTTTGTTTTGTTTTAAATGGAATCCGGTCCTAAATTAGGATATGTATTATTTTTCTTAAACAAATTTTGCTATTGCAGGTTTGGCTCTTATAGTGTACTTGTTTTTCCTCTCATTCCCCACAAGGTGGACTCATCAGCTTTCTGGGCCCGGTAAACATACAGATGAAAACATTTAGTAATAGCATGAATTGTACAGTATGTGTTGTTTTTAAAGTAAATAGTATTGCTACCTGCAAAAGCTCAAAAATCATGAATAAGTCACCTCCCCTCCTCAAATAATGAGGTTTAATTAACAAGATGTGATTTTTTTTTTTTTAAATCTGTCTTCTGATTTTTGGACTCCTGCAGCGCGTGGGTGTGAGCGAGAGAATGAATATAGTGTTGCTAACCCTCCCAGATCTATTAAGTAAGGGAATTTTTGGCCCTAGTTTCAGGAGCTCTCACTGAGATTGAATTATAAAGAGCTGTATAAAATGCTCCATGATAGTGTGCAGCTTCCCTTTTTCTTGAAACCCCAAAATTTTAATTTGCCCCCCAGTTCTACATTTGCTGTCCCCCTAGTCCATGAATTGTGCAACCTCCTAGCCCCACATCTACTCCTTGCCCCTCAGCACAGATGCCAGCTTCTAGTTGTGCTGGGGGATGCTCAACCCCAGGTCCTGCCCCAGCTCCTGCCCCCACTCCACCCCTTCCCCCAATCCCCCACCCCTATCCTGCCTCTTCCTGCCCCAGCTCTGCTCTTATCCTGTCTCTTTTTGCCCCCTCCCCCAAGCATGCCCCATCCCCGCTTCTCCCCCTTCCTTCCACTGCCTCCTGCACTCTGCAGAGATGCTGATCGCAGCAGGTGGGAGGGAGGAGGAGGAGTTGATTAGTGGAGCCACTGGCAGGCAGGAGGTACTGGGGGCAGGGGAAGAGGGGAGCTTGGCTGCTGGTGGGTGCTAAGTACCTGCAATTTTTTTTTTCTGTGTGTACTCCAGTCCTGGAACACTCATGGAGTTGGTACCTATGCCCCTCAGTGCATCTCTGCAGCTCCCGGGGTTCTTCACCTCCTTCTCAGAGGCCTGGGAAGAAGCTCTAAGGGTTGTTTAGCTTAGTGGGGCAGCTTGTGACATTGAGGTTCCTTGGCAAAGGGTCTCCCTGTTCAAAGGTGATGTGTAGGGGGGGTGCACATGGGGTCACATGTCTCCCCCCCATATTTCTGCCAGGGGTTGCCAGCCCTGCTCAGTCACATGGTGTGACTGGCCCCTCTCCCTGCTTTGCAGCTGTCAGACCCAGTGAGCTCCAACCTGTGCCCCATGGGGAGAGGCAAGAGCAACAGCTGGGAGCTGCAGGGAGGGGCTCTGCTTTCCAGGAGGGGAAACTGAAGGTAAGGGGGGTCCTACCTGAAGGGTGTGTGTGACTTGAACTGTTCCAGAGACAGCTGAACCTTTAAATTGTGTCTCCACCCCCTCACTAATAGCAGTGGTCTCTGCCCGTTCTTTGGAAACAATTCTCATGTCTGACCAAACATGTCTTGCAGAATATATAGCCATAAAGAATAACCTGAGATATCTGTTGAAAACTTGTAACTGGTCAAGATTCATAATCATTGCAAAATGTATGCCCAGGTAATAGTTAAGGAATAATGTATTTATATTGAAAGCATGGTTTATGGACTTGGAATAAAAGTTAATCACCAGTGGACATTATGTCTCTGATAGCCCATTTAAACAGGAGGGAGTTGTCACCCCATGCTGCTTAACAAGTGATGTAATCAAGACTAAATTGTCTAGCCTTGCTCCATCCCAAAACTTTTAATGGAAAACCATCAGAGCCCACTGCAAAAAATCAAAATCACTTAAAGGTAAAAAAAGGAATATTACAACAGCCAGAGACTCACCCTGATGGGTTAAGCATAACACAGAGTGGGAAAAGGCACTCTGGATCCTTTTAACTGAGGAGACATCTTGGGGAGCAGGGATGGTCTCATGAAAAATTAGGGTTACCATATTTAAAAAATAAAAAAAGAGGACATGCCCCTTTCCCTTCCCCACCCCAACTCTGCCCATTCCCCACCCCTTTCCCAAAGTCCCCGCCCTAACTCCCCCACCTCCCTCCCAGCCACGTGAAAAGGGCTGCCCAAGCGCTACCGGCTTCACGGTTTGCCAGGCAGCCCCCAGACCCTGCGCCCCCGGCCAGCGCTTCCCCAGCGCAGCTGGAGCCCGGGAGGGGAAGCGCCCAGCCGGGGGCGGGGGGTCTGGAGGCTGCCCGGCAAACCGTGAAGCCGGTAGCGCTCGGGCTTTGGGCAGCCCCATTTCCCC